>NC_046159.1:124620007-124920007 GCF_011064425.1 Rattus rattus
TTTGGAAATTGACTTTTTCATTACTCTCATGTCGAGCTGACTTTTAATCACGCTTCTCTGATAGTCGTTTCTCTAAGCATATCATGTCTCACACAGGTACAAAACTAAGTAGACCTCCCTGTTTGGAAATCTTACATTTTACTGAGACTTGAAAGAAAAGGGAACTCGCTTCTGAAAGTGAAAAGTGAGATGTGTCGAAAGAGAAATGAGACTGCGTTGACCACGCAGATCAGATTCCAAAAGTACCTTGAGGTTTTTCAGAGACAGAACTAGCATGCTCAATAGAAAGCAGGCGGTCAGAGCTGGCAAGAAAAATGCCAAGGTAAAATGTAAAAATTCAACCGGAAACGATAAGGCATTTCTAAGTGTTTGTGTCTTCCTTGACTAAGTTGAGTTTTAACAAAACCTCTTCCGATCTACTTTTAATGCTTCTAGCAGATAGTAGGTTTTGTACATAATTTGCTAGATGTAAAATCCTTGGATTTCTTGGGTAGCATGTAAGTCCCCAGATTGTTAACACTGTGCTTTGAAGTCAGCTGTTTATTTTGTTGCAGTACCATGTAAGTTCACTGCCAATTGCCAGGAAGCTTTAAGCATATATAGTCACATCACACAGCAACAGCATCTTGAATGTGATTTGGGGTAAAAATAGTCAACAATGTGGAAATACAGACTTTGCTATATTTTATTTAATAAATTCACACATTATATCTTGTTCCCATTGTGATACCTGATTAACATTACTGAGATTTAAGGCATTCACACAATAGTAAAAGGAAATCTTTACTGTAGGTACCAAAGACCAAGAAGCAAAGGACATGGGTAATCCATAGAAATATTAAATGCAAATTATCTAAGAATCTATGGAGGCTTCAGTAGTAGTCAATACCTGAAATTTAAAAGCATTTATTTGATTATTAATATAGTTTTATAAATAATTGCATAGTTAGAAATGGCATTCAATATCATTCAGTTGAAATAAACAGGTTTTAGAAAAAATTGTAAATAAGGATCAAGAGCCTTTTCATGTGCTTACAAGTCTTTAATTAGGACATAATCCAAATGATATTCATTTTTAAGAAGCCATATGATTTAGAGACTCTCATAAATACCTAAAATTTAGGAAATTAATCTGGCATAGTTATGTAGTGAAATATGCAACCTTTGAAATTATATTAACACAAATATTTATATGTTAAAACTTATCTTTAATAAAATACTGGAAAATATATGGAATTAAAATTTAATATTATTAGGATCATAGAAGATTCATTTAAATAAAGGTCTGCATTATTTCTAATCGTGTGTGTGTGTGTGTGTGTGTGTGTGTGTGTGTGTGTGTGTGTGTACACCACATGAATCCAATTGCAGGAGGCCAGAGGACTGGGATTCTCCTGAAGCTGGTGATTGTGAGCTGTCAAAGATAGATACTGGGAACTATGCTTGAGTCCCCAGCCAGAGCAGGAAGTTCTCTCAGCTCCTGAGCCAGCTCTCTAGCTTATGCAAAACAGTCTTATGAATACATTTGGTGCTTTATAAACTATCTTTCATAATACTAAAGAGGAGATTATTATGTGCACTTATGCCTACATGTCTGTGCATCATATATTTGTATAATGTCTACAAAATTTATTACAGTTAGCATTCATATATAGTCATTGTGTTGTTTGTACATATAAATAATATATAAAACTATGTAAATGGTAATAGTAACCTCTATTTGAGTTTAACTATATTGATTTTGCTATAGTAAGTCCATTTAACACAGAGCTAGAGAGTTCATCGTAAATAGATATACTGATTAAAAGCCCTAAGAATTTCACGTGAGAGCATTTATTTGAACTCAAAAAGGCTTAAAAGCAGAAGAAAAACTGCATAGGACAAAAAGGACTGTCAATACATTCACTGAACACAGAGGAACTGAAGCTTTTCAGCTAAACAAATGGAAGATAATTCTCTTGGTCCTCGTGGAGCATAAGATGCTCTCCAAACAATATGGTTAGAGTTAGGGTGTTTTAGCTTTACAATAGTGAGAAAGTACCTATAAAAATATTCTACTTTGCATTTTCAGTGTACTTTTCAGTAAGGTACATGAGACAATCAATGTTTTCAGAAAATAAAATAGGCTGTGTTAGATACTTTGGCAAATTGTTGCCCAATGTTAAATATCTAGAACATAGCTTAAGATAGGCTAAACTAAATGGTGTCCAATAGATTAAGTACGTTATATGTGGTTTTATTTAATGATACTTTTATGTTACAAATAACTTTTAGGATTTAACTCCCCTATCTATCTATCTATCTATCTATCTATCTATCTATCTATCTATCTATCTATCTATCTATCTATCATGTTATATCTTTGATTTAGATAAACATCTTGCAGGATAAAAACAATTTAAATTAATGAAATTAAAAAAAATAATCGCAGGATTTCTGAATGCCATCATTTGTTTTCTAGAAGAACTGGATTAAGGAAACATTATAGGCTAGAGTGAGAGTGCCCAGCAGGTACAAGCACCTGCTGTACAAACCGAAGTTCAGTCTCTGAATGTCACTGTGAAAGCTGACTCCTGAAAGTTCTCTGACATAGACACAGACACAGACACAGACACAGACACAGACACAGACACAGACACAGACACAGACACAGACACAGACAGACACAGAAAACAGACTGGACACAGACTGGGACAGGACCTCCGGACGCATTCCGGACATCGGACTCGGACACAGGACCACGGACATGGACACAGACTTGGTCACGGACACAGACACGTACACGGACAGACACGGACACAGACATGGACTCAGACACAGACATGGACCACACAGACACAGACACAGACACACACACAGACACACACACAGACACAGACACAGACACACACACAGACAGACACGGACACGAACATGGACACGGACACAGACACAGACACAGACACACACAGAGACACAGACACAGATTCAGACACAGACTCAGACACAGACACAAACTCAGACACAGACACAGACACGGACACGGACACAGACACAGACACAGACACAGACACACACAGAGACACAGACACAGACACACAGACACAGACTCAGACACAGACACACACACACACACACACACAGACACACACACACACACACAGACACACACACAGACACACACACAGCCACAGACACACACACACACACACAGACACAGACACAGACACACACACAGACACAGATTCAGACACAGACTCAGACACAGACACACAGACACAGACACAGACACAGACACAGACACAGACCTATACACACACACACACAGACACAGACACAGATTCAGACACAGACTCAGACACAGACTCAGACACAGACTCAGACACAGACACAGACACAAACACAGACACAGACACAGACACACAGACACACACACACACACAGACACACACACAGACACACACACAGCCACAGACACACACACACACAGACACACAGACACAGACACAGACACAGACACAGACACACACACAGACACAGATTCAGACACAGACACACACACAGACACAGATTCAGACACAGACTCAGACACAGACACACACAGACACATACAGACCCCCCCAGACACACACACACACACAGAGAGACACAGACACAGACACACACACACACAGCCACAGACACACACACAGACACAGATTCAGACACAGAGACACAGACACAGACACACACACAGACACAGACACAGACACAGACACACACACAGACACAGACACACACATAGACACAGACACGGGACACGGACACACACAGACACACACACAGACACAGACACAGACACAGACACACACAGACACAGACACAGACACACACATAGACACAGACACACACACAGACACAGACATGAACACGGACACGGACACAGACACAGACACAGACACAGACACAGACACAGACACAGACACAGACTCAGACACACAGACACAGACACAAACTCAGACACGGACACGGACACGGACACGGACACGAACACGGACACGGACCCAAACGCAAACACAAGTGCTCACTCAGAGGTTAGAGGAAGTTAGAGGTTGTTCTCTTGAGACTGACTGGTCTCTCAAGCTGGCAACCAAGCCTTAGTGATGCTCCTGCATCTGTCCTCCACAGGGCTGGTGTTAAAGTCACTAGTGGTCATGCTCAGTTTGTTTGCTTTTTTCAATCAGTGCTGGGAAATGCAGATATTCTCCACGATATTTCTATACCTTTAAAACAACTTGAATTTACATTTCAAGCTATTATTACTGTAATTGCAGTTAATATTTACAGTAAACCATTTTTAACTGAAACATCTTAACTCATTCCTCCCCTTTTAACTCTTTTTATGAGGCCAATAAGAAGCCAGGGATGATATAGCATTGTGAGGACAAATGGGCATTAACCAGAGCGGGGAAGCATTGACCTGATTCTCTCAGTACTTTGTGCAGCATCGGTGTCTTTTTTGAGAGGAGAGGAATTTTTTTCGTGGTGATTTTGACAGAAGTCTTATCTGTGAAATCTGACCAAGGGAGAGTTTAACACCAACCTCTATGTAATCAGGTGTACTTCTCAGGGGACTCAGAGATGGACAATAGGGTCCTCCCCTTGCAGTACCTCCTCTCGCACCCCTTGAAGGTACCCACGCCAATACAGGGGAGCATAAATCTGAATTTTATGTTGCTCCTAAAGGAGGCAGATCATCATAGGGCTCAGTCAGGCCTCTGTCAGCCAAATCAAGTCTCTGATAATAAATTTGTAGAGGTTTGGATGCCAGGAATCAATCTGTTGTCTAATGAAGCTCATAAATTTGTAATGGCATCAATAGAAGGATTGGCTCTAAACCTTACACCTTTAAACATTTTTAACCAATAATTCGATACCAAAGCAAAGATATAATTTTAGCTTAGTTACCAAATGAGATTATGTCTGTACAACTCAATCTAGCTAATTCCTCCCTGTTAAATTACAACAAATTCTAAATTCCTCATAAACACAACCTTAGAACAACCACTTTCAGCCCCCCAAAAGTCCAGGGAATTGGGGCGACGACTCCTCCATAACTTCTTCAAGCTGTACATGGGCATTGAGATATATTTGGGGTTAGGGGGTAGGAAGCAAATGTTGTGGCCGGATATGTGTCTTGACTGGACCCAGCTGGAAGTCCTTGAGAATAGGAATCTAAGTAGGTACATTCAGCAAAATATGATTCTCAAGACAAAAATTTAGAATCGAGATATCTCTTTGATTCTCCTGAATCTAGTTTTTCAGGTGATTTTCCTCTCTCAAATCTGATCAGTATGACTCTGTGAGGTTTCCAGAACCTAATCACACTTTTAAAAAACCACAAAAACAAAACCTTTATCCCAGAATATTGTATTTCTTAGTCTGTAACCAGCAAAGCTTGTATCTTGCACTCTCTCCCAGAATAATAATATAACCATAAAACTCAAAAGACACACCCATTACAAAGATTAAACAATTTTCAAAGAGGAAGTAGGCTAAACGATAGTGTTAAACAATGAGCCTGATAGGCCAATTAAACACCTTTTATCAATTTCAATATCAATAAGAAACTTATCAAAATATTTGGACTTTAGTACAAAATATATCAATCGATCAAGCTCTCTACCCAGAGTTCCCAAGGCAGGTTCCAGAAATATACATTCCAATTCGATGGTGGCTTAGTGTTTCTGGACACCACAGACAGTTACCCCTGTGGTAACTTTTCTGATACTTCCTGCTTAAAACCCAAAAGGTCAGAAAGATCGTAAGGCCCCACTTTCATGGTCTGTATTTGTACTGACAATCAAGATCGAGCAAGCTTTTGCCCTTCCGCTCCACAGGAGGTTTCTGTCCTCCCTGAGCTTGCCTTTGGACACTGTGTTACCGTTTCACAGGTGTACCATCCCAGTCAAACTCCTCACCTGGCACTGACCCCAGAGTGGGTCGCCTACGCGCGGGCGAGTGCAGACATGCACTTGGAGCCAGAAGTGAGAGCCCCTTTGGGCTCACCCCCCAAAGCGGGTCAGTGAAAAAATGATGAGAGTAGTGGTATTTCACCTGTGGCCCTAGAGGCCAGCCAACTTCGCTCTGACCCCTCACGGGGAACCGGGGAACACCAGGTCTGAAATGATGATGGAGACAGAATCACAGACAGAAGGAGCTTGAGAAAGGCACTGTAGGGCCTTTTCTCCCTCTGTAACTACCTCTTGAATATCTGGCCATGTCTTGTAAACCCTAAGTATTTCATTAATCAAGTTCCAGTAGGAGAAGGTTGGAACAGGGACTTTTTCTGGGCCAAATGTCTTATAAAAATCTTTCAGACAGTCTCCCAGTCTGGCCCACCTTTTTTCAATAGTTCCCTCTTGGGGAAACCAAGGACAAACATCCTCAGTGAATATAAAGAATTTAGCAAGATCCTCTTTAAGACCCTGTAAGAATAAGTCATGCTTAGTCAGTGCCTGGTCCATTTTGCATTGCTCAATTCCTTACCTTACTCAAATCTGACTCACAGTGGGTTGCTATGGTGGTCGCAAGTTGGATCTTCTCTCACTTCCTCAGGGAAGTGGTGACTCTTGTCGTCCGGGAAACAGCGATCCTATATGGGGGGCATCCATGGGCAAAATCAATGTTCAATCAGATCCGGTACCCAGGCCCCACATTGGGCGCCAACTACCCCAGCTGGCTGGTGTTTCAGCGGAGACCTGGGAGTGGACAAAAGAATGGGGGACAGGAGGCACAAAGAAGGAGAGCAAGTCTACATTCAGATCAAGCTCTCAAACTTTAATTAAAAAAAACCACCCCCCCAAAAAAACCCAAAACAAACAAACAAACAAACAAACAAACAAAAAAAACCCAAAAAACAAAAACCCAGTGGCTTATAAAGACAAGCAGGCAGGAAGGTCACCCAGGACCCAGGACCAATTTCATTACCATCATGACCCTCCATATAGCCCTAAACCGTAAGTTGCAGGTATAAACTGGTAAGAAGAGACGGCTGGAGGCAGAAGCTATAAAAGTGATAAGAACTGACAACTGGCTAGGTGTCCCAGAGTGTGTAAGTGGGCTTAACATTCCTGAAATGTTCCTGAGCCAGAGGGTGTGTAAGCAGGCTTGGCTCCTGGCAACTCATTCTTCACACTGCTAAAATTTCAGGCCAAATGGGTACAAAAAATATGTCAACAATTATACTTTATATTTACATTATATCAGATTTATTCTTCTGCTTAAAAATATTTGTCAATCATGCTTCAAGGTTGAATTTCAACTTTTAAATATCAAAGAAATAATCTCCATGAAACACTTTATGGACTAGTATGTGACAGATATATTTCCCAAGTGTTAAGGTACACTGGAATCAGGATCGCTTTCCCATGTCAAGACAGACTTTTAGCATTTATAAGTGAAAGCCTGGTCTCTAGCAAGGAAAATCTGGATTCCAGGGTACACTGACTTAGGAAGAGGATTCATTTAAATTCCTAGGACTATCATTTGTTTGGCTCTGACATCTGGAAGACAGAAGGATTCACGTCAGTTGGCAGAAAATCTGCCCTTATTTTGACCTTTTTGTCTTTAGCCCCCAGATGAAGACGACATTACTCTTCTTCTTCTTCTTCTTTTTTTTTTTCATCTTTATTAACTTGGGTATTTCTTATTTACATTTCGATTGTTATTCCCTTTCCCGGTTTCCTGGCCAACATCCCCCTAACCCCTCCCACTCCCCTTCTTTATGGGTGTTCCCCTCCCCATTCTCCCCCCCCCCATTACCGCCCTCCCTCCAACAATCACGTTCACTGGGTGTTCAGTCTTGGCAGGACCAAGGGCTTCCCCTTCCATTGGTACTCTTACTAGGATATTCATTGCTACCTATGAGGTCGGAGCCCAGGGTCAGTCCATGTATAGTCTTTAGGTAGTGGCTTAGTCCCTGGAAGCTCTGGTTGCTTGGCATTGTTGTTCATATGGGGTCTCAAGCCCCTTCAAGCTCTTTCAGTCCTTTCTCTGATTCCTTCAATGGGGGTCCCATTCTCAGTTCGGTGGTTTAATGATGGCATTCACCTACGTATTTGCTGTATTCTGGCTGTGTCTCTCAGGAGAGAGCTACATCTGGTTCCTGTCAGCCTGCACTTCTTTGCTTCATCCATCTTGTCTAATTGGGTGGCTGTATATGTATGGGCCACATGTGGGGCAGGCTCTGAATGGGTGTTCCTTCTGCCTCTGTTTTAAACTTTGCCTCCCTATTTCCTCCCAAGGGTATTCTTGTTCCCCTTTTAAAGAAGGAGTGAGGCATTCACATTTTGGTCATTCTTCTTGAGTTTCATGTGTTCTGTGGATCTAGGGTGATTTGAGCATCTGGGCTAATATCCACTTATCAATGAGTGCATACCATGTGTGTTTTTCTGTGATTGGGTTACCTCACTCAGGATGATATTTTTCAGTTCCATCTATTTGCCTATGAATTTCATAAAGTCATTGTTTTTGATAGCTGAGTAATATTCCATTGTGTAGATTTACCACCTTTTTTGTATCCCCTCTGTTGAAGGGTTCTCTGGGTTCTTTCCAGCTTCTGGCTATTATAAATAAGGCTGCTACGAACATATTGGAGCATGTGTCTTTGTTATATGTTGGGGCATCTTTTGGGTATATGCCCAAGAGAGGTATAGCTGGGTCCTCAGGTAGTTCAATGTCCAATTTTCTGAGGAACCTCCAGACTGATTTCCAGAATGGTTGTACCAGTCTGCAATCCCACCAACAATGGAGGAGTGCTCCTCTGACATTACTCTTGTTATTGGCTGAAGCCCAAGGAGTTAGGTTTAAAGGGCAGGTTGGGTTGAGGTTCACAATGTAGGTAAACTATTAATAGTTTGAGGTTTGCCTGCCTTGGCTGCAGAATTTCTTACTTTAAGGAATAAGTTACCAAGAATAAGTAGAGTTTTGTCAACTACAGCTGTCTCTTTCCTTTCTATTAAGCCTTTTTATTTGGGCTAGGGAGGTTTCTGATTGAAAAGAGTAAAACTTATGTCTTCTTACCACAGGAAGCACAGTATCTGTTCCATGCCTCCCAAAGAATTCAGGTGCAGGGACAATTTCTTTCCACACATACTGTCAATAAACTGAAAACATACACTTTTCCATTATATTACCAAATAAATTAATGTCACAGAAAGAAGAAAAAACCCTTAAGTCCTTTCCATATAGGAAGTGACTGAATTCTTTTATGTTTCTTAGTGAATAAAAAGTTATGATAAATGTTCAGATTCTGAGAGCAAAATGTTTATATATGTTCCTACAATATGTGCTTCCTTTAGAATAGGTTTTCTAATATTATTTTTATTTCTTATATTATTTTTTTTAATTTTTGAGATATATTCAAAAATACGACTTATTTCAGTTTCTATGATGTGACCTCTATGAATGATTTCAGGGCTGACTATTTGGTATGGAGTAGCCAAATGATGAGTTCTTCCATGAGGAGTACCACCTCTCCCACTCCCCAGTTTATCAGCTGAGTGCAGCTCTTTTTGCAGGGTTGAAACCTTGTGTCTTTCCCTGTCTACTTTGAGATGTCCATTGGTGTCATCCCTACTCTGCTCCTCTTTATGACCATTCCTCTGGCTCCCACAGTCCTTCTGGTCCCTCTTCCACAGTTTTTAAAATGGGGAAAACCCTACATTCTTTCTGCACTTTTACTATGATAAGGCCTTGCTAGGTAACCTCCACTCTCCCGGAACTTGTTATAGATCTCAGCCTAGCCTAGAACTTTAGGGTAGGTCAGACTGAGATTTTTCTTCCTTGATTTCCTGGATCTTGAGTGCTTGGATTATAGGTTTGTGCTATCCCATTCTGTAAACCTTTATGTTCGTTGCAGGCTATTAGGAAAAATGAAAAACCGAAATGTGTTCAGAAGATGATCGCTGTATTAAACTGAGTTGGGGAAACTGCTATATTGTGCAAGGAGGCGGAAGAAGATGTAAAAACAAACACTAACTTCGGGCCTCAGGAGCCCCAGGTTACAGCGCACCTGTTTCTTTCATATAATGGGTTGCCGGGGCAACCTTGTTTAGTAATGCACCATGCAAAATATTGACCCAGGGTATAACAGTAACTTGAAATAAACCTGCCTAACACCAGAGTCTCACAGCTCTTAAGTACTCTATGTGTAGCAGAATGGTTTGTTAACTATTTGAAACACTGATTTGTTCCTCAGACCCACTGATGTTGGTTGAAATAACACTGGTTTTCAACCTAGACATAAAATTGGATGCATGAGGTGATTTTATCAAAATGAATACCAGAGTTAGAAGAAAGATTGGTAAATACTTTGAATATTTTCTGTGTATTCAGTATTCAGGGGAATTTGTCTTTGAAATACATTGCTAAGGGATTCTGAAAACGGTTTACGAAGTTAATGTTAAATAATATTTTTGCTGATGCGTACCTCTGTCAGGTGTGTGTGTGTGTGTGTGTGTGTGTGTGTGTGTGTGTGTGTGTGTGTGTGTGTGTGTATACCGAAGCTAATTTCCAACCTAGGCTTTTAAGGGCTGTCTCCATAGTGATGACCAATGAAAGGCAAGCAATTCCCAGGTTTCTTTCTCAGAAAATGTGGCACAGTCTTCTCTTTTTTATGCCTTTCTGTTTGTTCCCCATACACCATTATTGTCAGCCTCCATGGCAACAGCCAATGGGCTCTTGAGCATACCACTCTGCACCCTCTGTGTGTGCTACTCTCTGTGTGCCCTCATGCATTCTGTGGAATCATAAAACATCTGAGATCCTACATGCCCAGGCAGTTGGCTTTATGCCTCTGGCAACCTTCTAGTCCTTCACTTCCTCAGAATAGCAATAATTGAAGTTGTCTTAAAAACACATTTACCTCCCTAACTTGTTGATCCCCATCAAATACACAAGAGTCTTCTTCCACATGCGTTTCACAGATATAGTTTAAAATGGAAGCTTCTTGGTGGCATAGCTGGTAATTGGCCAAGAGCCCTAACTGCTAAACTCCACATTTGAGTACAGATTAGCTCTTCAAGTCTCACAGAATGTTTTCACTAAAAAGATGAAATTTTATTTGTACATTTTGATATTGCATGCTATTTCTCACTAGGATTTAGAATTTTACTGCTTCAGAAACAATAAGTATTTAAGTGATTTCTCTATGCCTGGTATTTAATTTCCCCCCCAAGGATAAAGAAAAGTATTAGATAAGAAATTCACTCTCACGAAACTTATTATTTTGGCAAACAATCCTTGCTGCACCTACCTTGATGAGATAATTGCTAAATGAAAAGACATGGAAGGCAATCTAAAATATGCATGTACCCATCAATTCACAGGGCTATTTTTACACATTCTATCTATCAGAGCATGCGACTAGAAATACATACTGAGCTCTTTTTTCATTTTGCTTAGGAAAGAGAAATAAAAATGAGTAACAATTACATCTGGTATATTTATGCAAGTATAAAATAATATAATCAGAATGTTGGAAAATTACTACAATTCCTTAACAAATATATTCAGGAAATGTATAGTTTGGACATATGATTTTTGTACTTGTCCAAATTATTCATGCTTTAGGTTTAATTACTAAAATTTCTTATATTGCTATCTTAATTTGAACTGATTAATTTGATTTAGATAAAATGAGATCATAAATTTTTCTACATTCAAATATTTGACTCAGAATAAAGTTATGAACCAGTAATTAAGGAAGTCACACTGTCAGATCGTTCTCTGAACTCACTTTAACTAGTTCTTTAGAAAAAATTTTTTGCCATTCTCTCTAACCTCCATAATGATCAGAAGAGAAAGAAAATTTTTGGGACTTTCAGCCTTGAATGATTGTAAATGAAATTCTGATATTCCTTGTAATTAAAGTCAATGACACAAAGTGAATTTTTTTCAGAAATCCAAACACAGATTAACAGAAAGTAGAAAATTTGAAGTGAAATCAATACATTTAACGTTTTTATTTGAAGTTAAAAGAAAAAAATTTTTAAAGGGAAAATTTTGGTGAGTTGATCAGAAATATAAAGGTATCAACTCAGTATACATTTATAAGATGACTATGAGACTGAAGTGAGGTAAAACTACCCTAGTATTTAGATGTTTATTTTATCTTGATTTTTGACTCTTTAAAGCTTTAAAAGTATTTATTAGCATATATTAATTATGTATAGAGTCTTTGACATTTTCATAATTGTATGTAATATATTCTGATATTTTGGTTATCTTTAAACTTTAAAGTTTCTTATGAGGACATTTTAACTAAAATTCATAATAATTTAATGCTGCATTTGAAATTCCTGGCTTAAAGTCTGGAAGTCTCATGTAATTCAGTTTGGTTTGAACTTTGGAGTATGGTTTAGAAAGACAATTTGAGCTTGTCTATATCCAATTATTTTCATAATGTTGTGCTTTTATTGACAAATTTTGCGAATATATATATATATATATATATATATATATATATATATATAATCTCCATTCTTTTAAACTGACAATGGAACTCTTCTGAGGAAATGGCTGAAAGAAAGCACTCTCATGGGACGTTAAGGAAACCATCCCATTATTGAGCTCCATCTCACCCAAGGTGCATAAAAGAAAATACTTGGTCTTCATCAACTTTGCTCTTTTTAAATTTTATTTCTAAAATACTTTATTTTTGAGTTTGTAATCTGCTCATATCATTTCCTCCTCCCCTTTCCTCCCTCCAAACTTTTCCGTATATCCTCTTTTTTTCGCTTTCTAAATCAGAGCCTCATTTTTAAATGTATGGCTGTCACAATCTCTTCTGTTTAGGCAAGAGACTTGAGCTGAAGATGGTAAGGAGGGGGAAGGGTGATGATCACTTATGAAGGAATAAATCTTAGAGAGCAGAAGACCTGCGATTCTAGGACCTACCAAGGAGTCAGCAACCCCCCATCAAGAAACATCATCACAATAAATGACACGATTACCTTAAGTTCGTAGTTTCCCACACATTTTGGACTTGTGAGTATGTAAGTTGCGAGAGAGATCTAAGTTGTAAAACGTTGCTGTCCTCCTATAAATAACACTAAACGTAACACCATTGTACTACCCAGGTGCTTTTGTGGTACTTCTAGACCCAGCTTGTTCGGGAAGTTTCTGAATTTCAAAAACTAACTTCAAACTCTTATGCCACAGCTTAATTTTCCTTACACGTCTTCCAACTTTTTTGTTTGTGTTTTAAATCTAATCTCCTGTCCCCTGTATTACAGTTTCAAGTTACTAGTCATGGCACATCTGCATTCACTCTGGTTCTCTGTTTGCTGAGCGTCATTACATGTAACTGTCCAACATCCATCTCTATTGATCCTGTCTTAGGAGTAGGGGCTGGATCTGTTGCCTTTTACGTAGGATATTAAGCTATCACATAAAGTGAGCATCTTTTCTAGTGCCAGAATCGTGCTTTTCTCACAGAACAGTTTTTAATCATGTCACTGTAGTTCTCTCTCTCTCTCTCTCTCTCTCTCTCTCTCTCTCTCTCTCTCTCTCTAATCTGCAGTAACTCTAGTTCACCTTCGGACTGCACAAACTGCAGATCTTTTACATTTTAAGTGGTTTTGCCACAGTTGTAAAATAAGTGTGGATTCATATTTTGAATTAATATCCATGGGTCAGGTCATCTATTCTGTGACTTTACTACGGCTTCTGCATCCTGACCAGGTAGCCCTTAGCAACCAGATCTTTCCTGTAACCGTCTCTAGGGCTTATGGCAACTCTGCTACTAAATTGGAGTCATGCCTGCCCGTTCCAGGACTCCATTCTGGAAAAAAAGAAATCACCGGCAGCCATCAAGGACTTCATTAATGAGACCAGTGGGAACATCAGCTCTCTTCATGGAATTGTCTCACATCTTCTTGGTGCAGCTTACCCTGCACTCCAAAGGCTTCATCAGGTACTGCTAATGACCACAATCTCACTATGATCGTGATGTCAGCATGTCCAAAAAAAAAAAAAAAAATCTAAAGTATGCTGATAACGAAGGGAGCGTTACATTTCAGATGAAGATACCTTAGCTGAAGCACCAAGTCTAGAGAATGTTTCAGCCTATGAAATGAGGAAATAGGAACATTAGGTTGTATGGAACAAGAAATGTTGATAAAGAGCAGGAAGCAGTAACCATGGAGGTTACCGAGCCACTTCCGCTAACTTTTGCACTGAGTTCCTGACCTTTTTCACAAAAGCCACTCTACTGTTCCCTACAACAATACTCAGCACACTTCAGATGTACGATGCCAACATGGGACACTTCACCTATTATATGACTCCCAGGATGAAAGATGAAGGACGATTTTAGGCATTGAGAAAATCTGGGAAAACAACGCCTTTAGGACTGTTTCTGAGAGGCCAGAATGTTAATGGTGTCTCTGTGGTCACCAATTTTATACCTGAATCAAGACGTTTTTCTTCTCCATTCTTTCTTCATTCCTCACACTTTTTTTTTCCTTAGCTGCCAAAGTCAAACTGACTTTATTAACGTGAACATGTTTACCTTAGAATACTAGTGATATTTATATCGAGAGTCTTGAAACTAAATGCTGTTTCAAGAAATGGTTTTTAATTTAAGTAAAGGAAGATGAATTTTGAAAGTAAAAACAAATTAATATTCACACCACAACTTATTTGATTAATGAGAAGGGAAGTTGATTTTTGCCCTCTTTTATCTAGTTTTCATGTTGATTTTCTTAACTTTGTTGACTCATGAATTTTTGTTCATTGTGTTCATAAAACTCTTTTATTAGAATACCTTGGGTTCCATTCACAAACTCGTAAAAACGACACAAGGCCTTTCCAGCACTAATGGACAGATTCATTTCGAGCTTCCTGTATTCTAGACAGTGTCCTAAGTATTTATACACACTTACCCAGTTTCTCCAATCCTACAGGGCCTGTCACTGTCATTCCCCTTTTACAAATGAGAAGAACAAGATGTAGAAACTTTTTTTGTAATTTCTTAAGAGTTTTTTTTTTTTTTTTTCTGAGATAAGGTTTCCTTGTGTAGTCTTGGCATTAGCTTTGTAGACCAGGCTTCCTCCCAACTCCTAGAAATCTGCCTGCCACTGCCTCCAGAATGCCAGCATTAAAGGCATGCGACATCATCACTTGGCAAAGACTGAATTTAGATCTCGACAGCCTGGCCCTGAGATAACCTCTAGTGTACATATCTGCGAATGTCAGGTATGTATTTTTATTAATCTCCCTTCACTGTAGGATGAAAAGTACCACCCCCTTTATTAGAATTTACCAGATGGAGGGTAACACTTCTGAGCAACAGCACTAATTAAACTATAAAAATTGGCAGATAAATAAAAAAAAAAAACCCTGCAAGGTAAATTAAGATGCTCTCAAAAGAAACTGAATAGCCTTCTCTCCCTTCTGAGGCATTTGCATTTAGGTTTGTTGAAGCTACTGCTTATGACACAACTTTGTTTAGGAGGGGTGACTATGTATCAATGCTTTGCATGAGGGCCGTTTCCTGTTTATCAAATCTATACACCAAAGAGGACACATCCATTGCTCACACAGCCTCTCACTTTGAGCATCAGTCCTGGAAAGCAAGGGTGACTGGCATTCCTCAGTTGAGAGGCAACCCTGGCAAACAAAGATGAAGCTCTAATAAATGCCACACTTTTTTTCCCCCCCCGGAGCTGGGGACCGAACCCAGGGCCTTGTGCTTGCTAGGCAAGCGCTCTACCACTGAGCTAAATCCCCAACTCCAAATGCCACACTTTTATTCAGCTGGTGCCTTTGTCATTTTAGGGCGTGGTTCTTTAATCACACGCTTTCCTGTTAGAATTCCAGAGCCTTGGTGTTCCAGAGAAATGATCACTTTACTCCTCCCAACTTACTTTGTCTTTAAGACACTCAGAAGCTTATCTAAGAACCCACAGGTCTATTTCAAGAACTTCAATACTCTCCTACTGTTTAGCTCTGTTCTTTTTCTCTCTGCTCTCTTCCCCTTCTCTCTGTCTACCCTCTTAACAAGTCAAGTCCTTGACGTCAACCTCCTTTTCTTGGAAAATATAATGTGTTTATAATTATAATTTATAATGTAATATTTACGTAGTGCTACATGACAATAATAGTGAAAATCAAACCTAGCTGAAATTATCGGTGTACAATGAGAACTAGTCTCTCCACGTTGTCATCAGCACAAACATTTTAGAATGTTAGAGACTCCAAAGGGAAGTCTTTGTTTTGCCCTAACTGTACCACCAATGAATCACTTCAGCTTCAAGCACATTGGAACAAATTGCAGGAAAGAAAGCATCAAATCTAAACTAAACAAACAAGTAAGCACATAAAAAATGATTATTTTCTAAGGATTTTTGTAAGGAATGGAAGATGAGTTGTCAGATTGTATAGCACACAGGAAACTACCACTTCCTGTTAGTCATTTTCACATTCTCCACTTTCTTCAATGCTCCTCATACTGGCCCAATTCTTTATACTCTCCTGGCCTCTCGTTCACCTTCTGCAGTATTCAGCCACAAGTCTTGGCAATTCTTCCTTCCCACCCCTTCACCCTCCATTTTCCCGGCTTGCATTTTCCTCTTGTCTAAAGAGCCAGCCATCTGATGTTTGTCAGGGGTGACCCTGTGCAGTGTAATATCATCCATTCTGATGTAGATTTGGCAATTGACAAACTTCATTTCTGATTTACATGCTTCCGTGAGCTGTTTCTCCAAACTTCCTCTGGGTAGGACTAATGCATATTATGTGTAGGTTACTAGAGGCAGTGAGAAGTCTTAAGGGGAAGAAACTAGATTTAAAAAGAGAACACTTAACCTATGTTTGCTTTGGTCATTATATAACCATATGTATATAGTAGTGCCCCCTTATGCATGGTGGACACATGCCAAGATTTCCACAGAAGTTGAAAGTGCAGCTGTTAGCGAACCCTGAGTCTATGCTTATTCCTTTTACACTGCCCTGAAAACCTGGGCAGCAATGCTTCACCTTGGGCAAGATGAAGTAGGGTGGTTCAAGATTTCATCACATCCTTTAGAATGATGGAAGACTTCTGAATTTTTTTTTTTTTTAATTTCTAGCATGCTTCATATAGTAACCTGAGAAAGCAGTTGGCTGTGGGTGATTGAAATATAAGAAAGCAAACTGGGCAGACAAATATTTCAGAATTTGAAGTAAAGGAGAAGAAAGAAAAAAAGAAGAGGAAAATGGGTGTATTTTCTCCACTGAGTCATTCTTACACAGATCACGGAACTTTGGTATCTACAACCTCTGTTTACAGATTTCTGTTACTCAAAGGATCTTTAAGGTAGGCCCTAGACTCAAAGCTCTATTTCAGCATCAGAAGCAGTGCTAATTTAAGTTGGATCTTTCAGGACCCTGAGAAACTAACACGTACCTGTAAGGAGAACATGTTAGTCTTTCGATTTTGAATTCTAGAGACAAATGTAAAGTGCAAGACTTGGGTGTACATGTGGAATCTTGGGGAATGTAACAACTGATGTGCAAAATATGAAGTCAAATCAAATCATGGCATGTTTAATTTTTTTGGCTTGTTTGATTTAAATCAGAGCCCAGTTTGGGAATTAACATCATATGTTTGCTTTGTTGGTCCACCTTACCTCTTCCCTCATTCTCTTACTTAAATGTATAGATTGATTAAAATCTATTGTATCCACTGGGATTCATTCTTTTTATTTTACCCAACAGGCGATGAATCTGAGACTCTTCTGTGGGTATGAAGGTGTGCCCAGTTACATGGAATAGGTACAGACATGAGTGTGGAAATTTTATTATAATAGCGAATTAACGCAGCATGGTTTTACTTTATGTCACAATTGCTGAACTGATTTGACAAGCTCGTTAGAAGTTTCAAAAACTTTTTTTTCAGTTATAGAAACTACAGGTGGCCTTTGCAACTTATTTAAATCAAATCTTACTGATTCATTTTAATCAATGAATTTGTATTTTACAGTCTTGATATATCCCCCAATCTTATCTTTCTATATCAGCCTCCTAAGTGAGATCATTACTTGGGTTATGACACCTAGAAAAAACAATACCAGTGAGGACAGAATTTTAATAAAAAACCACATATATGATTTAAAGATAACAAATCTCTTCTTTTCCAGGTCCCACCTTATTCTGTAGCTTGCTGCTGCTGGAAATTTGAGGTATACCATTTTATATGTTTAATCCACATGGTTAATTTTGGGCTGCACAGTCTTCACAGTTGACCTTTCTAGCAATCTCATGGGCTAGCTTGTACCAAACATAGGTAGATTTACATGCGAGCATGCACTATAATACTCAACAAAAATAATGAGTACTGTGAAGTGGACCTTTCCTTTAAGATTAGGATGAAGAAGACAAGCCATGGAACCTTCTACAGTTTTAGATTTTATTTATTTATTTATTTAGATTTAGTTTACCATCCTCAGAATGTCTTGTCTGAAAACATAATACTTATTAAAGAGTAAATTATATTTCCCGTATTCATTTGTACTTCATGCAAAGCTTGAGGTCTATGTCATGTCCTTTACCTTGCATTCTGTTTAGATGCAGAGACATTGGAAAGATGAAAAATTAGAAGAATGCTGAAAGCCCAAGGCTCAAACCAAATGAAAAAGCCTCAAAAGTTAGAAAGGTTTTCTATCCTTCTGTGTGCTGATGACTAACATCTGTTTCCTCATCTATGTCAGGGATGAGTTTTGGTGGAGATTTGTTCTTAGGAATATACATTATATCAATCCCATATATCTTGAAACTATAATTGTTTTCTGCCAGTATTCTTTTTCCAATAGGAATAATTCAGGTTATTTTAATGCCAGTTTTCTGCTATTCCGATAACCATTAAGATGTTTCAGATACATCCAGGTAAGTAGTTTTGTAATGTAGCATTTTCTAGCATTTTCTTTGGGGCAGACAACAGATTGTTTGTTTGCTTGTTTGTTTGTTTTTTTGTTTTTTGCACACTTTTGAGTGCTGTATTGATTAGTTGTTGAACACTTCAGATGGTATTTTTTTTTACATTTTTCTTTTATTGGATTTTAATTTACATTTCAAATGCTATCCCCCTTTCCTGGTTTCCCCTCCAGAAATATCCCATCTCCCCCTGCTTCTATGAGAGTGCTCCCCCTACTCCCTCCCGCCTCGCTACCCTGGCATTCTCCTACACTGGGTCATTGAGACTTAACAGGACCAAGGATCTCTCCTCCCATTGATGCCTACCAAGGCCATCCTTTGCTACATATGCAGATGGAGCCATTGGTCCATCCTTGTGTACTCTTGGGGTGGTGGTTTAGTCCCTGGGAACTCTGGGATTGGTTGGTTGATATTGTTTTTATTCTTATGGGGTTGCAAACCCTTCAGCTCCTTTAATCCTTTCTCTAACTCCTCCATTGGGGACCCTGTTCTCAGTTCAATGGTCGACCATGAGCATCTGCCTCTGTATTTGTCAGGCTCTGGCAAAGCCTCTCAGGAGACAGCTATATTAGACTCTTGTCAGCATGCACTTCTTGGCATCCACAATATTGTCTGGGTTTAGTGACTGTATAGGGAATGGATCCCCATGTGGGGCAGTCTCCGGATGGCCTTTCCTTCAGTCTCTGCTCCACATTTTGTCTCCATATTTCCTCCTGTGAGTATTTTTGTTCCCCCTTCTAAGAAGGACTAAAGCATCCACATTTTGATCTTTCTTCTTCTTGAGCTTCATGTGGTCTCTGAATTATATCTTGGGCATTTTAAAAGGCAAGGGGTGAAGAAAAAAAAGCAATGGAAGCCAGTAACTAGAAGAGTATTCAGTGGTTATGTTAGGAAAATATCTGTACACATTTTGGGGAGTGTTTGGGGTCTTTAACATAATGTATACACAAAATAGTATTATTTAAAAAAGAAAAATGCCTAAATCATGTAAATAGGCAAATTTTATTATTGTTTTAAAGGGTTAAAGATGCAATAGTTTTACAATGGGAGTATGGAAGTCTCTTCAATGACAACCCTGTATATTAATCTTAGAGATCTGTGAACTGTGTGGCAACTTGAAGGAGGCAGCCCTTAGAGAAAAATTTAACACACACACACACACACACACACACACACACACCCTTTGCCCCATGAGTCCTGGTTCTTATATAAAATTTGTACATCATCCTATAAGCTCTGTAGTTTGACCCCTCTGCCACGCTGTCCCACCTGATGCTCCTTTCGGAGCATGTCTTCTATTTTACAGATTGAAGGTGAAAAATGTTATGTAATTACCTGTGACGTGACTCTCTCTGCTTTAGAACACACATCGACTTTTCTCCCATTTGTCCGGTAGGCTGGCTGCTATCTTCATCATTGGCCTTAAGGTACATTGCTCCCTCCTTCTAATAGTAGTGTTTTCATGATAGCCGAGGAAAGGCTGCATGGAAGACTGCTGAAGAAATGCTCAGAATACCAGTTACACTGTGTTCCGTGTGCTCCATGGCTTGGTCTGCTGTATACTGTGGACAGTACTTTGTGTACAGTACAGGTTTTGCAGGTGGTATTTATTTTGTTATTAGGGATCAAGCCACGGGGCCTTGTGCGCTGTACATGCGAGGCATGCCGCTGTTCACTGAGCTGCTAATCTCGCATCCTTCCCTTGGATATCGTCTGCGTGGATTCGTACTTTGAACATGATGTCCTCCTGACTCAGATCCCCAAATAGCTGGAATCTTACAAACCTGATCCATCAGCCTTGGCTATTAAGTCCAGGACTGGGAACCGCATGAACAAGATTAAAGGACAAAGCCGGCTCTCAGTGTAGCTGAGTGGACAGCTGGTTATTCGGTCTGATTGAGCAGTGCTGAGGAGACTGCTTCGTTCTTTAATGGCATGCACCCGGTACTTAGGATTCTTTCCTTAGGTTTATGCATATCAGGTGATTGAGTTTTAAATGCTGTCTTAAAATGGAAATTATTCAAGAATGCATCATGATTAGTCACTAGTCTGGAATGTAAACCAAAAGAGAGGAGAGGAGAAGAAAAACCAACCGAAATCATTATTTCCAAGTTCACTTTTCAAATAATCATAGCTTCTGTTGAGGGCTTGAGACGAAGTGCTGCTTCTTTACCTGGCTTTTTGCACTCATTTCTCTTTTTGACTCTAATATCTCTGGGGAGAGATGACAGAAGAGGCGCTTCTCACGCCTCCAGCTCACTGTTCACATCACTGCTGTGGACTCTGAAGACTCAAAGACGAATAACAACAATAGTACTGAGCAAGAAAGCCCTGGTCTCTCATCCTTCAAATGGTCTCCCTTCACGGGAGTGCAGGATTCACTATAAATTCTCCTTTCCATTCACTCCCATCTCCAGTGCAGGATCTAAGGTCAATTTAAGTGGGAACATGTTAGTTACTTTTTAAACCTTGACTGTGCTATTTAAATATGAAAACGAGAGAGACTATGAAACAGTTGTGGAGTAATTGATGTTGTAAAGGCTTATTCATTTATTTTGTGTCAGAATTTTCTTCCTTTTAGATGTTGAATAATATTCTAGCATATGCATATACATTCATTTACTGATTAATTTATCCATGGGCAGTTGGATTGCTTCCACCTGTTGATTATTGTAAGTTAGGTTGCTATGATTGTAGCATATGAATGTATTATTTTGAGAAAAACAATTTAGGCATAGCTTGGAATTGTTGAATAGTACAGCAACTACAATAATTTTCCAAGCAACTGCCACACTGTTTGCCCTGCTGGATGCACCACTCTGACCAACAGTGTATAAAGGTTACAGGCTCCTGAGTCCTTGCTGTCAATTATATTCTCCCTTCCTTTCTGCCTTTCTTTGTTTTGTTTCTTCTCATCTCCCTTTTGCTTTGTGATAGCATCTATGGTATTTAAAGGGGCTATCTTTTCTTCACTCATGTGGAAGCTGCATTTCAAATGAATAGTAATTCACTACAGGTTCTTCAAGTCCCAAAATAAGGCACCATCTACTGTCACAGATTATTTATAGCATATTCGAAGAACTATTAGAAACAGCAATCAAAAGGATCTTAAAATAAAACAGATCAAGTTTTAGAAGCATTGATAGGGGAGGTTTTTATTCCTTAGTATTGTTTGGATACATAAGAATAAGACTCCGTTGATAATAATATTGTACAAAGCAGGAAATGAGTTTTTTCTTTAGATTACCTGTGGGAACAGTAAAGCTTGACCTTCATTAATATGCACACATTAGCATTATCTGATTTGCATAGGCACTAGCCCAGGTGTTTGAAAAAGCAGTCAAGAGAATAACCTCAGATCATTACAAAACTGTAGCTGTATCTTCTCCTTCTCTCTGAGCATCTTCAGATGAACATTAATTATAACAGCACCAATTTAGACATGGCTGATTACATAATTTTGGCAAACCTGTCATTATCCATGAATATTTCATGAAAAACAGAAATGTGTATAGTGCTTCTCATATACTTATGGAGATACTTATTTTCTTAGAGAAAAGGAAAACCATGCTATGTTCCCAATTTAATTCTAGGGTCAAACAATCCATTCTTGGGGCATTACACCTATGGTTTCAGAAACTGGGCCTAATATTATCGGTTTTATATTTTGGCCATGATGCGGTACAGCCTCTTTGAATTAAAAGGGTAGTCAACTTCCTGCCACGCATTACCGAAAGAAACAAGATGCTGTGGTGACATTGCTTGAGGCAGAGCTCATCAGAGACGGATGTCCTGCAGTTTCTTTGTACTCTCCTTGTTTGCTCTGTGAGTTACTCATGTCATTCTGAGAAACCACTCACTGTGGAGAATTGGGCACTCTGAGACTATCCTGTGGAGAAGACAGTGACACAGCCCATTAAGAGTTGCATTTGGTCACATTTAGTGCTGCATCATGGTTTCATCTTAATTTTAATTTTATGGAAGGATACATACATCAGGAGTAAACAATGCTAAGCTAAGCTTAGAAATGAGTCACCATCCCAAGGATCCATACCTATTAGGTATGTCATAGGAGTCATGCAAAGTGACCCTCAAGGATGCCAAACTATTATAACTATGACACAGTTGGCAGAGGCCCTGCAGGAAAGGCTGCAGCAAGCTCGCGAGCCTCCTGGATATGGCACACCATTTGGTATGACTGTGATAGGTGTGCTCTGAAGAGGCATGAACTCCAGGGAATTTGTGCCAGGATTGCTTCCTGCTGCTGAAATGCCTACTTCTGCTGTATCCTTCATATCTCTGACATAGCCTAGTGTTTCCTGGGTTTTAACCCACTCTGTTGGGCAGATTTCCTGCAGAATCAATATGAAGATGTACTTCCATGTAATAATGCTGTTTAGATGAATCAATGATTTTATAGAACGACTGATTTGGTTGAAGTAATTTTAGGAAGTTAGAATAATTGATAGAAAGTCTGAGGAGATGGGTTTTGTTGTGTTGCCAGAAAGATGTAATAAAGTTACAATCAAGAATAGAATGTGCCCTCTCCTTATTGCATGAAAAGGAGTTCACAATGAGGTTCCATATGCGACAAGCATGTAAGTTGCACTTTGAAGATAACCAGGATTGGGACAGATTTGTGATCAAGGAAAAACATTCATTCTAGGTCACAGCCAAGGATGAGGCCACTGTTGTACAACATGATAAAGTCAGGTCATGAAATTATAAAATGATTACTTTAAACTTATAATGAGTTTATAGAATGTAATACACTCAAAAGACTCCTTTGAACTTATTATCACCAATCCTGTTGTAATCTCTGCTTGTGTAACATTTTATCTGTTAGGTAAGTTTTCTTATATTTAGAACATTTGTCTGAAAAGCTATAAAAAAAACTTAGAGCAAAAATAAAGGGTGTTTGGAGCCCTCTTTCACTTCATCCATTGAGTGTGTGTGTGTGTGTGTGTGTGAGTGTGTGTGTGTGTGTGTGTGTGTGTGTGTGTGTGTGTGTGTGTGTCTTTTTTTCTTTTAGGTTCATGAAGAGTTAATGACCTCTGAGTCTCTTGCTGGCTGGCCACTCTACACTGGCCCCTAAGTTAAAGAGCTCAGCGTTTTCTCACTGGGTCTCAGAGAGTACCAACCTGAGTAACTAAGTTGCTTTTAGGTCACAAAGAGTACCAGCCCAAGTGACTAAGTTTCTTTTTCCAACCCCCTGCTGCCATCAGCTCTGGGACCGGAAGAGTAAAGAGATTTCAGAATTTCTCCACAGTTCCAAGCAGTGCTTGTTTTGAACCCTCAGAGTGATCAGCTCTTACTCCCTACCCTGCTTTTCCTTCTAGTCACCTGCTTGATCAACAAAGGCCCCAAATCGGCCAGGTGTCAAAGCTGGTCTTTGACGCATGCTGGCATTCAAACATTGATGGACATCAGTTCTGTATGGGGTGTGTGGAAGCATACACTGCTGCATAAGTCCATTCTCAAACCCACTGATTCAGAAGCTATAAGGATGGGAGCAAAAAGTATATTTAAAGCATTCCCAATGGCACCTTCTTGGATACAAACTCTGAAAATGGTTTACTGAGCTGACTGGCGACACAGTTCCCGCTCCTCATAAGGTTGAAGCGAGAGTATTAACTTGAAGCTTGAGGCTTATTTAGGCTACAGAATAAGTTCCAGGCCAGTCTGAGCAACTTAGTGAAATTGTGTTGGAAATATAAATCAAAAGAGATGTGGAGATACCCTTCAGCAATAGGATGCTTGCTTTGAGTTCACAGTGCTCTAGGTTCAATCCTTAGAAACACACACACACACACACACACACACACACACACACACACACACACGCACATACGCACACACACACAAAAACCACACAAATGCACACATACAGAGACAAGAGACAGAGACACAGAGACAGACAGAGATAGAAAGAGAGGGAGGGAGGAAAAGAGAGAAGGAAGAGGAAGACTAGATGGACCATTTTTGAGATGATAGAGGCTATTTCCAGTACATTGGTAAGGAAAATGTGATAGGAATGTAAAAATTAAGTAAATTATAAACAAAACACAACTAAAATATCTAGAGCACAAGAAGAGTATATACAACTTCTTGGTGACATTTTAAATAATATAATAAAGGAAAATATTTAAAATAGCTTCTTTATAAAATAGTTCTTTTGATTTTTAAAAATGATAGTTCTCCATTATGGACTGCTTTATGGGATTTTTCTTAATAGTTTGACAGTGAAAGCGCTTTCATGTAAGAAGTGACAGCCTTGCTTCTGAATGTGTCTTTGCATTTCCACAGGGAAGAGGAGAACAGTGACTTACAGTAGTCAAGAAAAGATGGTCAGGAGATGGAACATGCCAGCCCAGGTATAGTAGGAATGGCTAGAAGGAAGCAGACAGTGGGCCAGGTTTGCTCATTAATTTTCCTGATGGTCTCAGTAAATATTGACAATGGAAAGCCATTTACAAACACTGGTGCTATCATTGGAAGAGAGCAGCCGTGCGTTATTATCTGTATTGCTCATGTTGGTAATGGACACACGGAGTGACAATGATGCCAGGTCTTTCACAGCAAAAGTCTTATGGCGAGGGTTGGGATCAGTATCAATCAGTTCGGGTCAGTGGAGCAGGGTTGATGGTTTGTGTGTTTTAAGTTTTGCTTAGTTTAAAACAGTGAGCCGCTTTACTGAGATAGCATCTCGCTGTGTCACTCAGGCTGGCCTCAGACTCTTGTTCTTCCTGCCTCGGCTTCCCCCATGTGCTGAGATTACAGATGTGGGCCACCACATTATTTTTCTTAAGTAAGATTTAATCACTTGAGATTTAAAGGAGTTTTAAGATCTTACTAATTAATGCAGTACTTATTAGCAACTACAATTTAGTAATCTGAGCATACATAAATAGAAAAAATTGATAAAACACTATTATATATTGTCTTAATGAATGTCTTAATAAATAGAAAATCCTTATTTGTACACAATCAATATTAACATTGTAGTTCATTACTTTTTCACCTTTATCAGATTTCCTACATTGCTTACGATGAATATTATTGTGAATCCTATTTAAATTACTAAAAATAAAATAAAAAAGCCTGAATGTGAAATAGATGCATACATTTTTTATAAAATAAAAGAATTTCATTGTTTATACTTGCTCATGTTTGCACGGATGAGTGAGTCCCGCCTTATGAATTAGGGGATGGCTACAGAACTGCTCTAGTATGATTCAGTTTTAACATACAATTGTCATTATTCAGTCTCACTCTTCACGTACTAGAATATTGCCCATATCCTGTTCCTGCTGGATACCCCTTTACCTACAGTGTCCATATGGCAGAAGGGTGGCTTTGATGGGCTCTGAAATCAAGCTTTTGTAGTTCAAATTTCAGCTCTGCCTGTAATTAGGTTTTGTCCTTGAGGTAAAATTATTCTTTGTAAGCCTGAGTTCACTAACCTGTATAAGAGAGAATCCAGTAGCTGGACCTGGATTGATGGGAAGGTCTGAAACTCACATAAATTAATTATGTATCCAGATCAATCTATAAAGTTCCAGAGAGGATGGCTCACCTCTGAAGAAGCAGCTGAAGTTTATGTTACAGAAGGGAGGTGTTGTACTTTATAAAAAAGAAAAGGAAACCAGGGATATGTTTGATATGATGTGGGGGAGAGAGAATGCCTCTGTGGGCCCATGCTAAGGCATCCCTTCCCCTGAGTTACTAACCGTAGGACATTGTATGGAATAAAGTTTATTTTGGGTATGGGGAAGGGATTTGAGAAGGAAGTAGAGACAAGAGAAAGGCAGAGAGAGATGAGAGAGAGAGAAAGAGAGAAAGAGAGAGAGAGAGAGAGAGAGAGAGAGAGAGAGAGAGAGAGAGAGGAACATGCAGTGAAAGAGGGAGGAGGGGAATGGGAAGAGAAGGGACAGAGAGGGAAGAGAGGGAAGAGAGGAAGAGAGGAAGACAGTGAAGTGAGTAGGGAGCAAACAGCTCCTTTTATGATGAGTTAGCCATACCTGGCTGTTGCCAAGTAACTGTGGGGCAGAGCCCAGAAGGAATAGTAACAGGAGGTTCAAATATACACCAAGTTTGGGTCAGCTAAATCCTGAACACACGGGTGGAAATTTGGTCTCAAACCATTTTGCCACTTTGAAATTTCTTTGAATTGAGGACCTCACTGTACTGCAAGCCCATTCATCCATTTAGGTAGCAACTATCTCAAACTGGCATTGGTTCTGACCCAAGCTAACTGGCCTTGGTTTTAGTTGGTGTTTTTAATTTTCTGAGGTATTTTGAAGTCAGCTGAATATTCTTCACTCAATGAACTATTGAAAATGATTGACATGGTTGGTATTTAGCCACCAAACAAACAAACAAACAAACAAATAAACAAAAAAAGTTGTTCTAGTTTGGGTGGACTTTGCTTGTAAGACCATTAAAAAAAATCTGTCCATGGTAACTGTGATTGTAGTGTGACTATGGGAGTTACAAGGGTATTTGAAGAAAAATTGTGATGGTTTGTTTGCTTATAAATCATTTATTTTAATTTTAATTTTATGTGTATACATGCTTTGCCTGGATATGTATGCACTCTATGTAGACCTGGTGCCCACAGAGGGCAGAAGGGGGTGTCAGATGCCTGGGTCTGGAGTTACAGAAAGGTATGAGTTACTATTTGGGTCCTGATAACTGAATCCAGGTCTTTTCCAAGGGCAGTGGCTGCTCTTAATTACTTAGCATCGCTCTACCCCCTTGTTTATTTTTATATTGAAGAATAAAAACTAAAATGCAAGTCTAAATTATCAGAGGAAACTTAATTTATGTCCTAATTAAAAACATCTAGGTTAGAGTTTGCATATGATTGTGCTAATTCTTGGGGTTTAGAATGCACAGAGAAATAAACCAAAGCTGTTGAAGGATTAACTTTACTATCACGATTTTAAATGAGAACAATAGAGCATCCATCCTTTCTCACTTGACTTTTGTATCATGCTCATAACGAAGGTTAACTTGACAAAATGATCAAGTGCCCCTTTAAACCCTATTTTTAAGGAATTTTTATTGGATATTTTTTATTTACATTTCAAATGGTATCCCCTTTCCTGTTTTCCCAGCCATAAAACCCCTATCCCACCCCTCCCCCTTCTTCTATGAGGATGTTCCCCTCAACCACCCACCCAACCTGACATTCCCCTACACTGGGGCTTTGAGTATTGGCAGGAACAAAGGCTTCTCCTTCCATTGGTGCCCAACAAGGCCATCCTCTGCTACACATGCAGTTAGAGCCATGGGTCAGTCCATGTGTAGTCTTTGGGTAGTGGTTTAGACCCTGGGAGCTCTGGTTGGTTGGAATTGTTCTTATGGTGTTGCAAAACCCTTCAGCTCCTTCAGTCTTTTCCCTAACTCCTCCAATGGAGACTCCGTTCTCAGTTCAATGGTTGTCTGCGAGCATTCGCCTCTGTATTTGTCATGCTCTGGCAGAGCCTCTCAGGAGACAGCTATATCAGGCTCCTGTCAGCAAGCACTTTTTGGCATCCGAAATATTGTCTAGTTTTGGTGGCTGTATGTATATGGACTGGATCCCCAAGTGGGACAGTCTCTGGATGGCCTTTGCTTCAGTTTCTGCTCCAAACTTTGTCTCCGTATTTCCTCCTATGAATATTTTTCCCCTTCTAAGAAGGACTGAAGCATCCACACTTTGGATTTTTTAAAAATGGCTTTAGCTGTTGTCAGGTTTCAGTTACATGATGTTTCATAACATCATGAAAGCCCATAACTTAAAAATGATTTGTAATTTAACTGATAACCATAGCATGTCATAGCTTCTTCTAAGAAAATGGTGAACACATTAAAAAATATGTACAGGATAGGAGTTAATGAGTTAATGCCAAGTGAAAATGAGGGTGTTTTTTTTTGTTGTTGTTGTTGTTTGTTTTTTGTTGTTTGCTTTTCAGTGCTAGGTTCATTGTATGGGGACTCTAAAATCATACTTGTTCTGATCTGTTTTTCTGTTGCGATTATTAAAGAGTGATCAAGACATGTAGGGAAGAAAGAGTTTATTTCAGTTTATAAATTAGAGTCTATCATGAAGGGAAGCCAAGGCAGAAAGGAATTCAAGGCATGGGTTTGAGGCAGGAGCTGAAGTAGAGGCCAAAAAGGAATGGTGCTTACTGCCTTGCTCTCCATGGTTTTCTCAGCTTGCTTATTTATACAGGACAACTGAGCAGGGGTGGCCCCACCACAGAATACCAGGCTCTCCTACACCAATCATTCATCAAGGAAATGCCCCAGTAGACTGACCCACAAATCAATCTGATAAAAAAAACCTCCCTCACTTGAAGTTTATTCTCCCAAAGTGACTCTAGTTTGTGTCAAACTGACAAAACCTAGTTGGCACAATCATAAATATGTAAGTAACAAACATGCAATGTATGGATTTCACTGCATATTCAGATAGGACAGAAGACCCATGTCTTTGGCCTACTTAATGTGATAGTTCATAAAATTACCCCCGGGGGTGGTAAAAAATAAAGAATGAAAATACCCCTATTACCTGTGTCCTAGTTTCGCCCTTATAGTTTTGTCTTCCAAAATTAAGTTTCATGATCACATTCTCAAACAAAATGTTTCCAAAGCAAAAGGATGCCCACCTGGGTAGAGCTCCTAGTTTTAATAGCCTGGCATATATCTAAAGCTTGATGTGTTTTCTTGAGTGAGAACACTGAAGTTCTCAATTGACACATTCTTAATCAATTCCACGATATTGCAAATAGTTCTATTGGTTGCCCTTCTATGGCAACAGGATTTCCACATTCCTTCTTATTTTCTCTTGTATTATTCTCATACGAAGGACAACTGTTCTCATACAGAGGTATTTTCATGAATACAGTCTCCAGTGGCTGCTTTAGTAGATAGGCACCTGGCATCTAACCCGACGATTTTATTTTAGTTGCCTTCCCTGTGTATTCATTGGTAGGTAAAGCCACCTGTAAAGGGATTTATTCATTCTTCTTTGAGTAGGCTTCCCTTTAACTTAGGCCTGTGTCTACCAGCAAGATGTGTTTTGCTAGTTTTTTTTCCTGTTCCTGTAGCTATTTGAGTAATAGTTTCAGCTTTGTGTCACAATTCTCCTAGTGGTTTCTTTTACAAGTTTCCTCCTAAAACTATAGGAGCATCATGTATGTAGATTTTCAACTTCAGAATGACATAATTTATGGTGATTGTCCTGTGTAATGCATGATGCTAGGCAGCAGACCTTGCCAGTAGCCACCATACCTATAGAATATTTCTATGGCTACCCAAAATGTCTCCAGATTTATTCCAATAACCCACTCAGGCAAAACAGCCCTTTGCTAGGATCCAGTCTTGGATCTGTAACAAGACTGAGAGTTCCTATGTCTGTGACATCAAAATGTGTTTAGATTCCATTCTTCATTCACTTTTTTTTTAAGATTTATTTTATTTATTTATTCCATGTACGTAAGTACACTGTTGTTGTCTTCAGACATACCTGAAGGGGAAATCGGATCCCATTATGGACAGTTGTGAGCCACCATGTGGTTGCTGGGAATTGAATTCAGGACCTCTGGAAGAGCAGTCAGTGCTCTTAACCACTGAGCCATCTCCCCAGCCCCTCCATTCACTTTTCAACACTTCCATTTCCCATCTTTGTTCCCCGAATAATCATTTCTTACCTGTGTCCTGTGATAAAGTCCTAACCAGACTTCTGACATCTGTCCACTTTACACTTTTGTCTTTTAAATTTTTCCCAATCTACATCCAGGATGACTCAGTCAAAACATGTAATTTATGACAGTCATCTGTTTTCAGCTTTCCCGTGACTCCTCATTTCCTTTGAAATAAAATGACCTTTGAGATAAGGGCACATAATCGTACATCAGAACCTATGTCATATATTTCTACCTCTGTCAGAAATGGGACCAGTAAAGGAGACACAAGCAGGAGGGTCAACAAAATGCCTCTGAGAAAGCTCAGAACTTTCTGGAAATTGCTGTTAAAGTTGTTTCCAGAACTAATTTTGCCATACAGATAAATGGCACTGATTATACTTCTCTTAAATAGTCTTCCAGTCAAGGCATCAAACTGCTCATTAAATCTTACATAACCCCTATCTCTACCTGTAAATTAAGTCCTAAGTTGTAAGAATGAGGATTTACTAACAGTTTATTTAAATCAAACCAGCAGGTTCTAGAAGCAAATCCATGTGTTCTACATTTTTTAAAAAAATTTTATTGGTTATTTTATTTATTTACATTTCAAATTTTATCCCTCTTCCTTGTTTCTCCTCCAAAAAGCCCCTATCTCACCCCCACTCTCACTCCCCCGTGCTTCTATGACGGTGTTCCCTCACCCACCCATCCACCCACTCCTGCCTCATTGCCCTATCCCTATGCTGGGGCATCCAGCCTTCACAGGAACAAGGGCCTCCTCTCCCATTGATGCCACAATAAGGCAGTCCTCTGCCACATATGCAGCTGGAGCCATGGGTCCCTTCATGTGCAGTCTTTGGTTAGTGGTTTAGTCCCTGGGAGCTTTGGGGAGTCCAGTTGGTTGATATTGTTGTTCTTATGGGGTTGCAAACCCCTTCAGCTCCTTCAGTCCTTTCCCTAACTCCTCCATTGGGGACACCGTTCTCAGTTCAATGTTTGACTGTGAGCATCTGCCTCTGTATTTGTCAGGCTCTGGCAGAGCCTCTCAGGAGACAGCTATATCGGGCTCCTGTCAGCAAGTGCTTCTAGGCATCTGAAATATTGTCTGGGTTTGGTGGCTGTATATGGGATGGATCCCAAGGTGGGGCAATCTCTGGATAGCCTTTCTTTCCTAAAAATTGTTTTTAAACAACAATAATATGGGTAAAAGTAGAAACTTCAAGGGAAACTATGCTGAGATAATTTTTATTTAGATTTGTGTAGTATGAGGATCCACTTTATACAAGCTTTTCTGTAATATTCAAGAGTATCTTCCAGGGTAGTTCAGTAACTTGGCACTTTAAAATAATGTAAGTTCATAATTTAAAAGCACACTCTGTGAATATTAGAAACAGGTTAAAAAGATTAAGCACTGGGGAAATCACTACCAGAACCAAGAAATTTCTTTTCCCAAGATCTCAAGGTAATAAGATCCTAAGGACAGAGAAAGCAGAAAGGACAGCCAGAGGTGGCAATGGTACAAAAAATTGTCACTTTTGAAAGCAAAAAAAAAAAAAAAAAAAAGTTAGCAATCTGTTAGAATACAGAAATGGCAGTGGCCCCTCCCACAACTTGAAAGATCACATGTCGCTCTGCTAGTCTGCTTCTGTCTCTCCATATGGGAAAAATATAAGTAACTGGATAATTTTCCATCAGAAGAAGGCACAAATCCTAAAAGAGTAAGTTATCAGAAGGCATAAAGATGCTGGATATGTTCTAAATGGGAATGCAGATATGAAAATACGTAGCCAATTTCTTTTTGAGCTGTGTGTAATCGGGTGGAATTAAGCAAAAGCAAACTGGAAAGCAAAATATCCCAGAGAACATTTTGATGACAAATGGAAATATCTTATTGCATAGCAAGAGCCCTGGAACAGAGCAGAATATGAAACTGAACTAAGAATATCCAGTAAGGCTTCCCAAGGGTACAGCACTTCAACAAGAGATTGTTCCCAGGGCTTCCTGGCACATCAAGCACTGCTATTTTTGCAGGAGTTTGGTGAAAGATCATTAATTTTTTTTTTTACTTTGACTATCTGTTTCTTGGACATCACACTTCTCTTGGGAGAGGATACAGGATAAGCTGACAGAGCATGTTGGCACATTCACACTTAATGTTAATCCCCCACTAGAAACTGGGCTTATTTTTTTCCCCATGGTTTTGGCTTAGAATACTGTCTTTGCAGCCATAGAAAATAATGGCGTGTTTCACAGACGGTTGCAAAGGTAAACTTCCTCCAATAACATTTTAGAAACTGGATGATTAAATTAAAAAAATGTAATCTAATAAAAGGCATGGTCCAGAAAGACATTTGTTAAATGCATTCATTAATAAAAACACATTTCCCTCACCCCAGAGACCTCATAAATGGTGCTATGGTCTCCGTCTAGCCGGCCAAAGTTATTTAATTCGCAATGCAGTTGAAACTGAATGTCCTATAAATCAGATACATTATGGGTTAAGAGGGCCTTTGGGGAGACTGCGTTTGGAGGTACTGAGAGAAATAACCTAGGAATCTGATTGCTACTATATAAATTGTTTTGGAGACAATTGAATTTCAAGTCAGGACTCAGGATGCCAGGACCTTAAGTACCATGTGTTCTAGGAAATGGAAGGATTGGGGTAGAAAAAAGGAAGGACTTGGATGAGAAATTTTCTTATGGGACTGTAAGGGACAAGAGGAGTTCACAAACTCTTTTTTTTTTTTTTTTTTTTTTTTTTTTTTTATCAGCCTGAGGGTGAAGAGGTTCTTTTCTCTCCCCTCCGGGAAGTCCCTAGGAGGGATTCTCACTCTTCTTCCAAGCTCTCTCAGAAACTGCTGCTTTATTTTAGGCCCATAGTCCTCTGCAGAGCCCCTGCAATTCTGCGTGTCATCCTGCGTGCCACAGACTGTACTTTGCTCCTGGTTATCTTTCCAAGGAGGTTTGAAAGAGAGGAGATTCGGAAGATACATTGTTTCTCTCGGGAAGGTAGTCAGGGGTGCTGATAGCCCTGGAAAATAGAGACAGTGTCCACCAAAGCTGGGGGGTGGGCGCGCATACTCAGCTACTCTCCTTAACAGCTCTATGGGAACTGGGACTCTGAGTTCAAATGCGAACCCTATCCTGACTAGTGCTATGGTCCTGAACAGTACAGTCTTTGTCATCTACCTTCATCCACCCGAGTATGGCACACCAACTTGTTAACGTGTATTAGCTTATTGCTTTTTAATAAAGTCCGTCCATTTTTACTGTGCTTGTGATCTAGGCTTATTTTAAATGTAACACCTGTTTCTTACGGATAATAGTTTGTTCACTTACATCCTGAATTATTAACCTCTCCCCAGTTAGAACGGCTATTAGCAACCAGACAAAAAAGTAAATGCTAGCGAGGAGGTTGAGATAAACCAGTGTAAATTACTCCAGGCCTGAGAAAGAGTTTGGAGGCTCCTCAAAGATTAAAAATAGATCTGCCTAATTTGATGTAGTATCAAACTGATAAAGATCCAAGGGAAATGGGGCCAGCATAGCACAAAGGAAGCTACTCTGTTGCCTTTATTATGTCAGAAGTCCCAGTAAATAATATATGAAATCTAACTAGATTTCTCTCAGTCAATGAATGCATGTGTAAAGAGACACAATAGTGTAGTATTCAACCTTAAAGAATCTTGTCATTTGTACCAATATGGGCCATTATTGTAATAAGCCAGACACAGACGGTCATGCATCACACTTTCTCATATATGGAAGCTGGAATAAAAGCTAACAAGAGTGTTTGGTAGTGATTAGTAAATTTGTGGGAGGGTTACACTAAGGGGGTGGTAAGTTTTCTCAATACAGTTGTAGAGAAGGAATAAGTCCCGGTGTTTGGTAGCACAGTGAGAAGGTTATTGTTTGAAGTAACCTACCGTAGATTTTATGAAGATCAGGATGGGAAAAGCTCAAAGGCTCCAAATACAAGTGTAAATGAAATGCAAACCAAGGGGCAAGTGATTACTCCAATTTGATTAGTGATTGAAGTATATATTTACCACACTGAATCCCACTAATTGTATAGTTAGCGTGTGTGTGTGTGTGTGTGTGTGTGTGTGTGTGTGTGTGTGTGTGTGTCACACATGTGTTATGGGAAGTGGAGTCAGCTCAATAGACTATACTTAGAAAATAATAAACTAAAGGATGTTATGTGGAATTAGGTGTATGCCTTAGAAAAGTCCTTCAAATGAAGGTTAGGAATTAACTGAGAATGTTGATTTTTTTTTTTTTTATTAACTTGAGTATTTCTTATGTACATTTCGAGTGTTATTCCCTTTCCCGGTTTCCGGGCAAACATCCCCTTCCCTCCCCCCCTTCCTTATGGGTGTTCCCCTCCCCACCCCCCCCCCCTTTCCGCCCTCCCCCCCACCGTCCTGTTCCCTTGGGGTTCAGTCTTAACCGGACCCAGGGCTTCCCCTTCCACTGGTGCTCTTACTAGGATATTCATTGCTACCTATGAGGTCAGAGTCCAGGGTCAGTCCATGTATAGTCTTTAGGTAGTGGCTTAGTCCCCTGGAAGCTCTGGTTGCTTGGCATTGTTGTACATATGGGGTCTCGAGCCCCTTCAAGCTCTTCAGTTCTTTCTCTGATTCCTTCAACAGGGGTCCTTCTCAGTTCAGTGGTTTGCTGCTGGCCTCTGCTTTGCCTCTGTATTTGCTGTATTCTGGCTGTGTCTTTCAGGAGCGATCTACATCCGGCTCCTGTCGGTCTGCACTTCTTTGCTTCATCCATCTTGTCTAATTGGGTGGCTCTATATGTATGGGCCACATGTGGGCAGGCTCTGAATGGGTGTTCCTTCAGTCTCTGTTTTAATCTTTGCCTCTCCTTCCCTGCCAAGGGTATTCTTGTTCCCCCCTTTAAAGGAGTGAAGCAGAGAATGTTGATTTTTATGCCACGTGAAATTGTTTTCTGTATAATTCTTCTAAGTTTCATACATGGGATTCTGTTTTTTTTTTTTTTTAATGTGGTTTACTGTTTTTCATTTCTGTATTTGTAGAAGTAAAAAGAAAAAAAAGTGAAACACCTCTGGGGCTGTGATTTAAAATTTGTGCAGTGACTGAAGAACAGTCCTCTTGATCCAGCAGATCTTTGAACTTGTTGTGTTGTTGGGAGTGCATTGTTTCATAGCTTTTCTGATGGGTATCCCACAGGACCCAATGGCCTGTCCTGGCTTAGTCCTGCCTACCTCAACCTATAGTGTCAAATGTACAGGGACCGCATTTGATGCCTTTTAAACATTTTGTGATTCACTTTGCATATACATTTTAGTTTTTGTTGTGAGATGGCGTGTGTCACACTCATTTTCTTTCCTACCTTACAGCTTATGTAGTAGGCCTGTAGAAATTTCTTGTTGATGAAATGGCTTTCTCTACAGATGTCTTAGGTTTGGGACTAGACAAGCTGCCCAGGACGCCTAGCTGCATCTCTAGGTTCTGGAGACTAATCACACAGCATTAATGCCTTCCCCACAACGGCAATGGATGCGGCTTAAACCCTGGAGCTCCATACACATGCGTCCTTCCTAAAGTCTGTCCTAGCAGTGCGATCAGTATTTCATGCAGGTTATACCGATAACAGTGTATCATGTACTATTTTCTCACAAAAAATATAAACAAGTGTCTCACCAAGTGAGCATCCTTTAACCAATTACAACTCTTCTTTCTTTTTTTTTTAAAAATAAAAATCAAGATTACAATGAATAACACATTCAAATAAGTTCTTTAAAGGATTTGATAATTGAAGATGTCAAGATAATTATCACTTCATTTTATAGGATTGTCAGATAAATTAGAGTCATCTTTGACACCCAGAGATTACAGAAAACAACTTAGAAAAATCATTTTAAAAGTATGCTTTTATTCCTTTCCCTCAATTGGGCTGCCTTGTCTAGCTTCAAGAGATGTTTCTAGTCTCACTGCAATTTGATATGCCAAGGCTGGTTGATATCCACTGGAGGCCTCCCCTTTCCTGAGTAGAAGAGAAGGAGGAAGGAAAGGAGGTGAGAGGGAGGGACTAGGAGGAGAGCAGGTCCTGGAAGCTTCAATCCAGATGTAAAGTAAACAAATGATTAATAAAAATATATATGAAAATGTATGCCATTGCGTAAGCTTAGGTGTTCAAGTCTGGTCCTGTAAACTGAGCATTCACATTCAGGGCTGAGGTATTACTCAGTTTAGAGTGGCTGACAAGCATACGCAAGGCTGTGAATTTGATATCTAGCATCACCACAGGCAGATAGAGACAGACAGACCAACACAGACTCAAACTGTATACACATAATTATTATAGAATGATGAGAAATCGAGACTTACAATGTCTAACAACAGTAGAAAACATTTAATAAAAGTAGATGGAATATTTTAACTATCAAACAAGTGGTAAATATTGTACACATTGTATCTTAGTATTTACAATGATCATTTATCTGTTATTTACAAACAGAGCAATTGAGTAACTTGCTCAGGTTCACATAGTTAATATATAATAGGTTTCTAATCTACTACACTTGACCCTCACAATTAGAATATGGTAACATTTGGCATCTCTCTGGTTTTCAGCAAAAATGGTGATTTCTCTGCTCTGGTCTTTGAAATTATCCCAGAAACCAAATCTAAAGGAGCAATTTGCATTTCCCCTATTTCATTCATTTAACCCGGCACTACTCATGGAAAAGAAAACAAATTATGCATATGCTGGGAACTGGCTTGTTAGGAACCCATTAACTTTTAATTTTTAGCTGTCAAGATTTTAAACATGGAGGTTATTAGGTTAAACCTATCACTTAAGAAAATTATAAACACTTCCTTGGGGAAGAAATCAATTCTGTGAAGCTAAGACTACAAATTCAACTTGATGGCACATGACTTGACTGTAGCAGCACTAATCAACTACAACATGCTCCTCTCGAAATGGGATGCTGGCCTTCTCAAGAGGTCATATCAGCAGACAACCGTGGCTCCCACTGAGACGCCCTTATGGTCTTTAGCCTAGGCTAGACGACTGTTCCTGGTTCTTGTTAGTTACTGGAGATGGGTGAATAGCAAGATTCTCGATTTTCAGGTGAGTGACCCAGCGCGTATCAGTCAGAAGATAAGGTGCTTGCTCTTGGGTCTGCCTTCTATGTTTCCTCCAGAACTTCTCCAAGATTGAAAAACACTCCAAACTGTGATTAATGTGTTTAGCTAATCTGAACTAGAGGTGGCCTTGCACATAGTAAAAAAACCTAATTTTTTATGTGATTTATAAGCTTTCATTTGAAGGACCCTGACAGAGTTTGCCCTATACCCTGGCTCCTCACCAGCAATAAGCAAAATAAATAAATAAACAAACAAATAAATAAATAAATAAGAGGACTGGGGACAAATGACTTGTATGAATCGACCCATCAAAACTGTTTACACAGACGTGCCTCATTTAAGCCATGATTAAATTTTAATGTTATGTTGCCAATTAATTCTATTCAACAAACGAAACACATTTCTACAGGGAGGCATATGAATAGCTTCCCTCTATTTCTCTTACTGTAAATCTAAGAAATTATTTAGAATCTTTTCTATATTGGGAAATAAAGGCATTGTTTCCCAGAGATTCTACATCATTTCCTGATTCAGGAAAAGAATAGCATATAGTCCGGAGTCACGGAATACAGACAATGAATGAAATCTGCGGTTAGAAAACAGAAGGACACATAGTGCTCAAATCACAAATGACTTTCACCTAAGCCAGACTGGTTGAGCTCAGCCTAAAGTACTAGAAATCAGATGTGTTTCTAATATTGACGCTGTTAGAAGCCTGTTAGAAGTCTGAACTCCACTTACTAGTTGAATACTTTAATGCATCTATTAAACTATTGGGAGAAATTAAGGCAGAAGTACTTGAGTAACTTTGTACAACTCAAGCTCAGTATTATACGGCAAGCTGTATATTCCTACACCTCATTTGAAGCAGGAGATCTGGAAAGCTCAAATAAATATGAGTCAACATCTTAATTCTCTTTGGTTGAAATTTTGTATTTTATGAAACTGTATTTCTCATTTTTTACTGAGAAATAAAATTGTTTATATTTTCGGCAGGCAATTTTGATTCATAGCCATTGTAAAAATGGTTAAATCATTCTAATTTGATACATCCTCAATCTTATACATTAGTGGTTTGTGAGAGTATTTTCCTGTAGCGGTAAAAAGAAAAAGCAGCAGAGCAGATTCCCGAGGTCTGGTTCCTTGATGGTTCTTTCTCCTGAGAGCCTTCTGAACTAGCTTATCTCCATGCTACCCTCAAGTACTTTCTGACCTGCAGTCCTCAGAGCAGTTTCCAACTCTGCACCCAGTCAGACTGCCCCGCCCTCACTCACAGCTCTCTTGGCTGGTTTCTACCACGCCAGGCATACACTTCCCAATTCCATCGCTGGTCTATGTGTTCTGCCACCATACTCTCTCTTGAACTTAATTAAGTTGCCACATGAAAGAACGCATCACACAATATCTTCTGATCCAATTGATAAGATATAATTTGCCATGTAGAAAACACAAAATCCTGTACACACCCATCCCTTAAAAAGAGTCATAGCAACCTCTAATATGCACAGAGAAGAATCTTAACATATGCCGCCATGTCCTCCCAGCTGCCTCCCCTCGCTCCAGCCTCCTCTGCCTCTCTAAAACTTTTCTCCCGCCCATTCTATCCTTTCGTCCAATGACAGGCCTCATTCTATCCTGTATCTACCTTCACCTGCCTATTGACATCAACCTACATTTTTCCAGTATATTCTCTTAGCAATTTGAAAATCTATATGCATTCTTAATTCCAGTTGCCACGCTAAACATTAAGTCTCCATAGCAAACTCTTTTTCTGGGTCTTTCTGTGTGTATGCATCACAAGATTTCCTTTTTGATGCATTTGTCAGCAGAGTCTTAGGTTAATTCCATACATTAGTTCTTGTGAAAACTGCTATAACAAGCCCGGGTGTGGAAAATATATACTCGAATTTATTTACTTAGATGTCTATTGCAAAGTGAGATTGTTGATAATCTGAAAGGTCTATTATTAATTTTTCCAGGATGTTCCATGATGACTTCTGCAATGACTGTACTAGTTTACAATTCTGCCAGCCATGCACAAGGGTACTGCTTGCACTCTCTCTTTGCTAATACACATTCTAACTGCCTGGAAATGGCATATTTTTGTAGTTTTTGCTGTAATTTTCCTCATGATAATGATATTGAACATCCCCGCCCACATGCCAATTGGTCATTTCTATGTGTTTACAGGAATTTCTCTGTACTTTTTTCAGTTTGATTATACATGTTCTTGCCACTGAGTTATTCGTGTCTCCTCTTGGTTTTGTATATTAACCTCTTTTATGATATATGACCTGCAAACATTTCATGGGTATCTCTTGATAATGTCGATAATTCCCTTTGTTGTGCAATAGGGTTTTGGTTTGATATAATCTCATTTTGCCTGTTTTTTTCTTTTGTCATCTGTGCCTTTGGAATCACATGAAAATCACTGACATACCTAATCTCTGTAGCTTCTGCTAGCGATTTTGCAGGTTTGGATTTTATGTCTGATCTTTAATATGCTGTTCATACATAGGGTATCAGACAGGGTTTAATCTCTTTCACATACAGATGTACAGGTTATATGTTTGAAGAGACTGTCCTTTCTCTACCATGTGTTCTTGCCACCACTCTACAGTAAATTGAGAATAGTAAGTAGATTTATTTCTACATTTTTATTTGCTTCTTTGAACTATTTGTCTACTTTTAGAGAGTAAGGGCAAATTCATGATAGTTAATTGTAGTGATTTTGTATTGCTTTGGAAATTTGATGATGCAGCTTCCTTCCACTTTGTTCTATTTGTTCAAGATTGCTTTAACCATTCGGGACCTCCTTTGATTTAAAATAATTTAAAGAGTTTTTTTTTCTGTGTAATGTGTTATTGACATTTTGGTAAAAATAACATTAAATCAGTACATGCTTTTGTTAATATGGACATTTTAACAACATTAAAAATTGTCCTACCCTTGAACATGTTATATTCTTCCATTTTGTGTGTCTCTTTAACTTTCTACATCAGTGTTTTACAAAGTTTCAGTATGTGGATCTTCAGCTTCACTGATCAAACATATTCCTATTCACTTTTTATTGAAGCTATTGTAATTTTAAGTGTTTTTGTAGTTTATTAGCATATTACAAAACTATTGACTCCTGTGCATTAATTTTTATCACACAACTTTATGGGAAAAACTGTTCTGTCAAAATATTTCCAAGTTTTAGAGAGTTTGGTAGACCCATACATTTAATCATATTTTTTATAATTTGAATGACTTTTATTTATTTTTCATACCCAATTACTTTGGGTAAAATCCTCAATAGACTGTTTTATAAATGTGGCAAGAATGGACATCCTTGTCTTTTTTCTGATCTTAGAGGAAAACCTTTACTTTTTTTCTTTAAACCACAAATGCTTTCTATAGGCTTATCACTTTTTGCCTTTATTGTTTTAAGGAACACATTCTGTACCTACATTTTAAGAGTTTTTTTTTTAAATCATGAATGATATGACTTATAACAAATTAATTCTCTAAATCTTCTGAAGTGATGGTTTCATATTTAGCTTTTATATATCTCATGTATTGACTGTTTTTGTGCTGAACTATCTTTATACCTGATAAATATTCACTTGATGACAGTATATAACATTTGATTGTGCTGTTGATTTTAGTTTACAAGCAGTTGCTGAGAAGTTTTGCATCTATACCCATTGGAACAGTGACCTAAAAATTTCTTTTTTGTGCCTTTAGGATCCCTTATATGAAATGAGATTAGCAATATTTTTACCTCCCGATCTTTTTTTTGCAGGGGGAGACTTTTTTTCTCCATCTTTATTAAATTGGGTATTTCTTATTTACATTTCAATTGTTATTCCCTTTCCCGGTTTCCAGGCCAACATTCCCCTAACCCCTCTCCTTCCCCCCATTACCACCCTTCCTCCCAACCCCCCTCCTGTTCACTGGGGGTTCAGCCTTGGCAGGACCAAGGGCTTCTGCAGGGGGAGACTTTGAGCAGGCTTATTGCTTCTTTAGTTTAATGCTTCTTTAGCATATTGATAGAATTTACAAGTAAAGCTATGACACTTGCTTCTGGGCTTTTCTTTTCGGAGAAGGTTCTGACTACAGTGCTTGCTTATTTTTAGTCTGTGCTATTTTCTCTCTTTTCCTGATCCAGTGTTTGTAGGTTGTACATCCATGTGAATGTATCCACTTCTAGATTATCTAGTTAGTACTTTCATACATTCCATAGGTGCTTTTATGAACCTGTATATTTCAGTAGTAACAAATACAATGTTTCTACATGCAACATAGAGTTTTAAGTGTCCTCTTTTTTATTCTGTTAGTTTGAATAAAAATTGCCATTTTTTTGGTTGAGAAATTCAGTTCATTTTAATGAGCTATTGCTTTCCTGATTTTTATTTCATTTGTTTCTGTCCTGCTTTTTATTAATTTTTTTCTGGCTTTGGACATTTGGACATTATTCATTTTTAGGTAGCTTAGCTGTAAAATTAGATTGTTTATTTGAGATCATTTTTCTTTCTTAATTTCACTACTTTTAATAAATTTTATGTACTGGATTTCCATCTTTAGTTATCAGAATATATTTCCTATTGCCTCTGTCATTTCCTTTACTGTGCCATTGGTTGTCAGGAGGGTTTTGCGCCCCTCCCCCGTCTCTCATGATAATACTAAAGGCATTCTCCACCATAGCCATCTCAACTTTTCTGTTATTGTTGTTTTTTTAAGTTCACACTACAGAGGCCTGAAAAAACACTTGGCTTGACATGATTTAAATTTTACTGTAATTTTCAGAGTCGTTTTGTAGACTAACGTATAATCTGCCCAGAGAATGTCCCATGAATGCTTGAGAAGACTTCACATCTTTGGCATGTCTCTTGGGTCCATTTGGTGACAATTTAAATCCTTTCTTTCCTTATTGATTTTTCTGATCATATGAGAGTTGGATAGTAAAACCCCCTAATTTTAAAATATTATTGTCCATCCCTTTTGTTTCATTATGAGTTACTTTATATTTTTAATTTTCTTCACTTTGGGATACATAGAATTTTTACTGTAGTTATATACTCTTGATAAAGTGACACCTTTATCATGATGACATGATATTCTTTGTCTACAGTGTCTTAATTTTAAGGTCTGTTGTGTTGACATAACTAAAGATACTGTCCCTCTCTTTGATTCTCAAAACAGATATTAGGAACCTAAAGTAGTTAGCTATAATTATCAACTTGATACAATCTAGAATCATCTTGGAAAAGAGTCTCAACAAGTTATTACTTACAGTGTCTTGACCTGTGGATATGTCTTGGGAGGAGGGTTCCTAATCCATAGTGGATGTAGGAAGAGATAGCCCATTGTTTGTGGCACCATTCCCTGGGCAGGATGTTCTGAATTTGATAAAAGTAGAATAATTGAGCACAAGCATGCCCAAAAGTAAGTTTGAACACATTAATCTCTGCTTTTGACTGTGGATATGATGTGGTTCACTGTTTCTAGATCCTGCCACTGTAACTTCTCCACGATGATGGACTATAACCTGGAATTGTAATTCCTCCCTTATGTTGCCTTTTGTCATTGTACATGTTTTTTTTATCACAGTAACCTAAATGAAATGACAATAGCTCATCTTATTTTCATCCCATGTGTAACCTTAAGCTTTTTTTCCTTTTTTCTTTATTAGCAGTATTTCTTATTTACATTTTGAATGTTATTCCCTTTCCGGTTTTGGAATGGCATTCTCCAAGCCTTCCCTCCCCTTCTGTATGGGTGTTCCCTCTGTCTCCCCATTACACCTCACAATCACGTTCCTGGTTCCAGTCTTATGGACTTGGCTGCCTTCCACTAGTGCTCTTACTAAACTATTTCTTTGCTCTATGAGGTTGGGTCCAGATCTGAGTCATGTAAAATCTTGTTGGCTTAGTCCTGGAAGCTCTGGTTGTGGCATTGTTGTTCATATGGGGTCCCAAAGCACCTTCAAGCTCTTTTTGATCCTTCCTCTGATTCCTTCAACCGGTCCCGTTCTCGATTCAGTGGTTTTGCTGGCATTACGCCTGTCTTTGGCTTTGTGAACTGCAGATCTACATCCGGTTCCTGTCGGCCTGCACTTCTTTGCTTCATCCATCTTGTCTAATTGGGTGGCCGTATATGTATGGGCCACATGTGGGGCATAGCCTTAAACTTTAAAAAGTCCTTTATAAGGAGCTAGATTTTTTCTTTTATTGAAATTTTTATTCTCATGTAATATATCCTGATTATGGTTTTCTTTCTCTACAACTCCCAGTTCTTTCCTACTTCCCCTCCCTTCCAGATTTGTCTCTCATTGGAAAACAAAATGGATAATAAATGGATAATAATAAAATAAAGTAAAATAAAATGAAATGAAAAAGAAAAACTAACACATTTGAATTGGACAAAACAAACAAATAGTAGGAAAAAAAACAAAAGCTCAGGAACTGGAGATCTTTTCATTTGCATATTAAAGAGTCCCATAAAAACAATAAACTGGAAGCCATAATGCATACACAAGGGACATGGTGCAAATCTGTGCAGGCCTTGTCCATGAAGTAGCACAGAGCTAGACTTTTAAAAGACACCTACCTATTGGTTTGTAAATTTAACATATTTCTATGTAGTAACTAATAGATAAAGACTTGGCATTGCATTTTCTTAACTGTTTTGTGGCAGGCATGTAGTTATTGTGTTCCAGTGTCCCTATTTTGGTGTCATCCTTTTTAAAAATGTGTTTTTTTTAATGATATCCACTTTCTCTTCTTTTTCTTTTAGTTATCTACTTGAGATTTTCAAAGTTACTTTAAACTCGCATAAATTATCTTGTCGTTGTAAGTCCATTTAGGCTGATAGCTTCTCTCATAAGCCTAAATTAAACATTTTCTTCTCACTTTTGTGCTATGTCATAAGCTAACTAATTTCTATATAATATACACATTTTTAATAATTTGTATCTTCTAATAATTTTTTATTCTATCCTTTAGAGTTAAATGATTTATTACTAGCACTAAAATATTAGAGGATTCCGCATTTGTTTATATTCTTACCTAAGCATTTTATGCTGTTATACATTTTCCTCTTTTCACAAAAGTGAGGTGAGTAGCAATGGTTTCCTTTCGGGTTCGTTTGTTTGACTGGTTTTCTTTTCTTTTGGTATGGAAGCATCCTGCATTTGTGAAAGCAATCTTGTCAGTAATTACTCTGGATATACCTTTTTCTGTGATGTTTTTGCTGAGAAATCTACTGATGGTCTGAGGTTCCTTCGCAAATAATAAGTGTCATTTCTCCTGGGCTCAAAAATCTTTTCTTTTTCACTTTTGAAATTTTAATTTTAATATGTGCCACTGAAGACCTATTCCTATATTCTGATTTGTGGTATTGTTATGTCTCCTGCACCTACATGTTTATTTATTTTTTTCACAATTTGTCATGCTTTCTGTCAACATTTCTTTAAATACGCTTTATGTTTTTTTCTCTTTCTCTACTCCTTTTTGGACACTCATACTGTATATATTGTTTTGCTTAATGGTGTCTCACACATCCAGTAGATTTTTTTTTATCTCTTTTTCTTTTCTTTTGCCGGGAAATTTTTAAAAAGTTCTCTTTAAATTTACTAATAATTCTTTTTTTCTCTTGTTTTTGAGTTTGTTGTTTAAACTCACCACAGGGTATATAATTTAACCGTAAGTTTCTTTTTCAGCTTTAAATTTTGATAACTTTTATCCCCTTGTTAAACATTTTTGTTTGATATTGTTTTCTCTATTATATTTATTTCTTGATCTGTGTTCTTTTGTAAACCATGCTTCTTTATGACAATTATTTGTATTCTTTGTTTGAAAGTTTATACATTTCTATGGCTTTGTAGTTTGTTGTTGATGCTAACTTTAATGTCCTTTTCTCTTATTGCTCATAATTGCTACAACCATTTTAAAACATTTAAAAAATTATCTTGAATTTTCAATTTTTAGTTTTTTACCATGAGAGCTTTAGGTATTCGTAAGGTTGGTGGGCAGGTTTTTTGATAGAGACTCTAAACACACTGAAATGCAATTCAAAGTCCACAAAGGTAATTGAAGTCTTGAGTTCATCTGGGTGAACCTGAAATTTGCAATTGTAAAGTTGGCCTAAATGATGGATCAGTGGCTCCTGATCTGGCACTGTTATACATTTCCACTTTCTAAAGTGGGACTGCTCTGGTAGGGTGGGTCTGAGGCCCGCTGACATATGGAATTTCCGAAGCCGTCCAAGACTTTAGACCCTTGAATAAGTTTGTTTGAATAAATTTGTGAATTTTTTCTTTAAATTATGAAATAATATTCATGAAATAGACATCCTGGCATTAGAGTTTAAATTATCTTGTTTAATCTTTAGTGGTTTTCAAATTGTTTTTAAGACAAAATATTCACATTTCACAGAAGATAGGTAACCTGACTTAGGTTACTCTTCCACTAGGTGGCAGAGGGAGAATTTGCATTAATCTCTGAGTGACTCATTTGTATTAAACTTCCGGAAACTTTCTGAATGCTGATATAGGCCTTAGATAACTTTATATTTCATTATAAGTGGGCTTTGTAAAGAGGGCTTAAGATCAGGTTTGAGGAAATTATTTTCATTAATTAATTGCTTTAATTCTTGATTTACTATTAAAAGGATGTATAAACAGTTTGATGTTTTCCAGAATGATTTTTTGATGAGGGAATTTATTTGTGTCTGTATCGACTCCATTGATAGTTTGTGACAACTTTCAATGATTAGATTGTATTGTGAGTAGTTTTAAGTGAGAAGACACAATCTCAAACAAACAAACAAACAAACAAAAAGTCATTAGCTTTGCATCAATAGAGATTCACACACCTATAGTTTTCTTAAAAAAAAAAAAAAAAAAAAGGAATGCTACATTTACCACTAGAGGGAGTCATGTGGATTCATCAAAGAAACACTTTTTCCTTAACTCTAAATTTTCAACTAGCCTTCATAATTTGGTTTAATTCAATACTTTTATTTCAGAAATTAATTACTTGATTATATATATGTTAGATGTAAAACAGAAGAATTTTTGGACAATAATAACATGCAAACAAGAATACAAATAAACAGGCTGGGGAGAATGGTCCCCTCATGCTCATAACTTTGATTTGTTTTTATGGGTTTTTATTCCAGGGAAGGATTAGGTGTCTCCAAGGCAGGCATTGAGGCTTTAAAGCTCACGCCATTCCTAGTTCACCATTTTTTTGTGGATCAAGAGAGCTTTTCTACCAGGTTTGTCTTTTTTAAATGGTCACGGGACTCTAATTTTAAAATGTTCTAAAATTCTCTTAATTCTTTTCTTGTTTTAAAAGCAACAAAGACACTTGTTGTTCCGATCCAGAGAGTCTGCAGAACAGCTGAATGTGTAGCAGATGTCTGCATAAGCATTCCTACTGGGAGGCAGTGGAGGAGACAGAGAATCTTTTGCTAGCTGTAAAAGAAGAAAAGATTTTATGATAACCAGTTTGCCTCCCACCTTATGTTCTATTAAACTGTTTGTTTTGCACATACCTATTGCTTTTTGATCCTGGGAAAGTATGATTAACTTAGAGCTTGGAAAAACCAGTCTAAACTGTTCTGATGACTTATAAAATTATGTGTGTACTGTTTTTATACTTAATTATTCTAATGAGCAAAATTTAAATTTATTTACAGGTTGAATTGGTGATCATGAAAAACTCATATCTGAAATTTTACAAAATGCATATTTAAGATTTTAACATGAGTTTAGTAATATTCTGAAACCAAAAATTAATCTTTGATTTGTTTATTACAAACATCATTATCTAATATTATCAAACTAATACTTAAAAATTTTGAAATCAAAATTACATTGATGTTTCATTAAGTAAACTCTACCATGATATTACCAGGATGACTGTGATTATCTATAGTAAATATAATACCATATCAAATCAAAATGAATTACAAAGAAAATTCATCGTAACACTCTCCCATAGCCAAAGCTACTTCACATTTTAGTTTTCTTCATGAGCCAGTCTCAGACTGTTCTGAACTGTCAAATAAGGGGAAAATATATCTACTAAGTAAAAAACTTATAATGAAATTTGTCTTATTTACAATTTTAGAAATAAATGGGAAAAACATTTTCTGAAACTCACTAGGTACATAGCATTAAATTGCCTTTAAGCTCAAGATGTAATGTCTATCTTAAGATGATTTTGAAATGCCTCTTAGACTACTTCATAGAGTTCTGTGTTTTTTACAAGTGGTTGGCTGGCCAGCTTTACCATGGTTGCCTGGGAACTTGTTCCAAATATAAATGTGTAAACTGAACTCTGACACTGCTGATTGAGTGGGATAAGGTTCAAGGTTTTTTTTGATAGGTCTGGGAATGACTCATGAACCCTTAGAGCTTGAGAACTAGCAGAAATGGTAGTCAAAAACTGTGTCCAATGACTTATACAAATTACAGTAGTGCCTTGGTTTTTAAATTGAATTATTTTAATGATCAAAATTTAACATTTAAAGATCTAATAGGGTGATCATGAAAAAATCATTCAAAACTGTCAATTTGGCCTAAATTCAGTCAGAGATATTCACTTATTAACATGCTCAAAACCCTGGATCTGGCATTCTTTAAAAGGGATCTATGTGTTGGAAAACAGATCTTCAGGATAATGAGGTTAGTTTTGAGCTTGTATAGTTTTAAGCCATCTTGAGAGGGGAGAGGAACCCAGCTCTGTAGGGTGTGTTGGGCATTTTCTGATTGATAGCCTGTGCTGACATCTTAAACCAGCTATCTTAAAAACCAGGCTGAGCAAACTATGGGCAAGTCAGTAACCAGCACTCTCATGGCTTGTGTGTGCACTTTCTGGAGCCCACGATGGGGACTGAAGTGTCAAGCCTTTTTCTGGGGGCAGTAATAACTAAAATATTTGAATCTCATTGAAATCTCTTTTCAATTATAACAAAGTGCAAGAGATTGAGATTTGGGTGCAGGAGTAGTGAGAGGGGGATTTAGATTCAGAGGTTAGCTGACAGGCTGAACAATGAGTGAAACTCTTTTTTTTGGAGAGGAGTAGAGGCAAATGGGGGAGAAGAAGCTGATTTTGTAAATAAAAGGCAGAAGGAGAATTTGGGGAACTGGATTAGGACAGTGTAATGTGATCTTTCACGCCGATTGTTTTACTAAATGAGTGTTTTTTTTAAGAAAGAGTATTCACAAGATTCCAGCGGTGATATTCTTGAAGATAGGTATGCTCTTGTGTAAGAGTCTCAGTTTACTCTTCCTCTATTCAGGGGGAAAGCTAGCCCTCAGAGGAAAAAACACCCCTTTCCATTAATCTCTATTTTATTTATTTTCTCATTATGGCTGTTAGAACTTCCTGAGATAAAAGTTTTTCTCAAACTTGTGAATAGCAGTGATATAGGCCTTAGATAACTTTATGTTTTTAATTAGATACATTTTGATAAGAGAGATATATAACTTAAGATCAGGTTTGAACGTGATATTTGATTTTCATTAATTTTGAGAAAAAAGACTTTAATTCTTGTATTTAATATTTTTTTTTTTTTTTTGATAGTTCTTTTTTTTAGAACAGAAGGTAATTATGGAACCTTAGAAAGAGAAAAATTAAATCTTGGAAAAACAAAGAGCCTAGAAGGAACATCTACCACTAGACTAAAATCCTAGAAAGGATGTTAGAACAGAACATACAATAGCCCCCTTAGCAAATTTAGCTATTAATTATGGAACAACATGTATAAACAGTTTGATCAGCTTTTTAGGAACACTAGAATTTTGATGAAGGGAATTTATTTGACAGAAACTAGAAGATAGAACAGAAACATACAATAGTCAACAGATCCATTGATAGTTTTAGAGAATAACTTTTAAAATTAGTTCAATTAAAAAGGGATAACAAATTATTAGAAGTTTTAAAGTGTGGAAGCAAACTTAAACAGAGAATCTCAAACAAACAGAAAGAGAAATATGAAGCAAACAAAAGAGAGGAATTTAAAATTATGGAATTCAAAGAAAAAACTCAGGTAGAGACAGAAGATTCAAGGACAACCTAGGTTTTAGGAACTTAGCAAAAAAAAAAAAAAACGATGATCATCCAACACATTTTGAATGGCAACCCAGGATGGAATTATGAGTCATGTGGAATGCATCTTTGTAAATGTTTAATTGATTAAAAATAGAGTAATCCTATTTTCCTGCTAAACCTGGTGGAGAGAAGAAGAGGGAGATTCAACTAGGGCAGAGAGATTTCCAACAGTTTGAAGGCCGCTTGCTGGTAGAGGCAGGCTATATTCAATAAAACTCACTTTATTTTCAAAAAGTGAGAATCAGGGAAAAGACTTGAATGATTATATAAAGAAACCTTCCCTGACTTTTTAGATGTAAAAAGGAGGCATCAGATTCAGAAGAAAGGCTATAATTGAGTTTTGGCCTTTGAAAATGCAACACAAATGCAGGGAAGTAATAATAAAGGCAAGGTCCGGTGACCAATAGATGAGGATGATATACAGCTGATGTTGGAATACCCTTTGATAGGAGAAGCTCCACTGACAGGCTGAGATGAGATTTCAAATGTTTTAATTAAAGGCCATCTCAGATAGGCACTCAAAACTTTGGATACAAAGAAGTACTTAGAATGTCCCTGGACATTTGACTGTGGAAGTGTTTATTCAGGGAAGCAGGCCCCACACCAGGGTGTAGCCTTGAACGACATTAAACAACAAGACTGTGTGCCCATAGAGGACCAAAGGCAAAACTAAAAAATGGTAGATATTGATTTGAATTGAAAGCTCACTGAGCAGACCTAGTTCTCCAAAATCTTGCCCATTAGTTGGCTTGTGGATATGCAAGATGTTGGCACTGCCCTCAAATAAAACAACAAAACTACAATACCAGGTTTGTCTGCCTAGGTAGCCATTAATTTATGGGAAGATCTACTGCCAAATGGTCAAACTAATATCCCCCTCAGTTTCAGGACTCTAATCCTATAAATGGTTATCAGGTCCCAAGTTAAAAGGTTCCTCTTAGAGGCTGACAATTTCCTTGGAGCCACTTAAACACAAATGGACTATCTTCTCAACCTGGGATTATGACAAAAAGAAAAAACAACAAAAGACACAGGGGGGGTTCAGGAGCAGCTGAGGTTCAGGAGGAGTCCACTTGAATTCCCAGTATTTGTCAGAGGAGGGCTGTGAACAGCTGAATGTGTGTTTCTGATCCCACTGTCTGGGGAGGGCATTATAGTGATTGGACTTAAAAGATTCTTTTTCACTACTGAGGCAGTGGAGAGGTCACTCTACAAAAGATATCATTGAAAGTCCTCTTCCAGGAATACAACAGCTCCAACCTTGTGTCATTATTTTGTACAGAAATATAATCTTCTGAAAAAATTTCAATTCCTAGTATTATTTCATTATACGACATTTTACGTTCGATTCAGATATAAATATCCTGAAGAATGTTTGATGACCAGTGTTAACCCGCCTCCAAGAGGGATTCATGGGTGTATCTGAATTAGGTCACAAAAAGCAGTACCAAATTAAGACTCACCATTTGTTGACATTGGCTTGACCTATATTCCAAGAAGGCTATTTTTGCCATATCGGGAGGCCTTTGGAAAAGGAAACTAGGATGATTAATCCAAAGATGGCTCTATATTAGCTCTTGCTCCTTAATTCCCAACCAGTCTCTTAGAATGGATATTTTAGCACATAAACAGAGTAAGAAAACTGAAAACCTACATTGAGAAGGGTCTCTGAATTGATACTTAAATTGAGACTTCGACAATTAGTTGGAATGGATCCGCCGAAATTGTGGTACCTTTACTAATGCAGAAATTAACTTTTTGGGGTACAAATGAAATTGGCAAAGAGCATGCAGTAAACTTCTAGGAGACATTAACAACAAAATTTAAAAAAAAGACTTTTGCCTGGCAAAAACAACTTACTGGATCCTGAATAGTAAAGGGAACTCCAAATATCTGAGCCCCTAATTTACACTGATGCCAGTAAGTCTGAATAAATCGGAAAATGTAAAAAGGTGACTGAGAGTCCTTATTGTTCAGAATTTGGTATGCATTACCATGGTGTTTCAGATTTTCTAGGAGCCTCTTAATATAGTAACTGACTCAAAAATTAATCTTATTCAGATGATTGACACTTTATTTATTCAGCTAAAAAATCAGGGAAATAGGAGTTACCTATTATATAACACACAGATCCCATAGGTCTGCTGGGCCTCTGATCAAACAATGAAATTGACTTAAAGGAAGTTTTGATGCTTCTAATCAAAAAACACCATTTAACAGCAAAGGCTTAAAGAAAGAATTTTCTATCACTTGGCAACAACAAAGAGATTTTCGGAGGCAAATGTCCCATTTGTTCAAAAGATAATCAAAATCATTGCCATGATAACCCTAAGGGTACCCAAAGAATGAAATTTGTGGATTATTTATAGAGTTTGGTAAGCTGAAATACATAATATACCATAGATACATATTCAGGATTTCAAATGAACCTTTAACGCCAGAAAATTATCGTAATTGCATATATTTGTTAGAAGTTATAATATATAATGGGGAATACCAAATTAAAACGGACAATGGTCCAGCTATATCTTCAAGATTTTATAATATAAACATGTTACAGGTATACCACACAACCTTCGTGAGAGATCTAATCGGGTCTGTGGAGATGCTTTAACAGGCAAAAGGGTCAGAAAAACTCCTAGAGATAGGATTCGATAGTGCTTTTATTGAACTAAATTTTTAAATGTTGATGAACAAAATGCAGTACAGCTGAAAATATAAAAGACTCTGAACTAAACCAGCCTGTTTATAAAAATGATATCACGCGTGGAAAAAAAAAACGGGGAAATTTTACGTCTTATTTTTACAGGAGAAGAAAAGCTGGGTTTTTTCCAAGCTGATAAAAAACAGAAATGACAGGGGAGAGACCTCCGAAGTCCTTTGGCAACACTCAGAAGAAAAAAGGAGACTCAAGACGATCAACAAATAGGGTGATGTATGAGGTTGTTTAGGGTCTCCTTATGAACTGGCTGAATTGAAATGTTCATAAACAGCCAGTGATATTTTGAGGTGTCTATAACTTGTAAGATGTATTTTATGTTACGGTTTGATTATATGATTAAATCAACCTCTAGTCATTTTTTTGATCTTTATTTACTAAATGTGCAAATTCTGCTTATCCCATTTGAAAATGTTTTATAGAACTATATAATTTGTAAAGTTTTGTGTGCTGCAGGATGAAGGAAGAGAAAGATAAGTTTGAAATGGACCATATGTTGAGATTCCTTGTAGTCCAACTTGTGTTTGATTCTCCTTTAATTGCTAATTGGAAGATGCTTGATTTAAAGGCCTGAACTTCTGAATGGACATCTTTCACTTATCCAGCCCTTCGATTGACTGTCATAGTCAAGATGTCATTCTTCTCAGCACAGAATGATGGGCAAACCCTTACTTCGATAAAGCCAATTCTTTCCTAATTTTGAAGGGAATCTAATCCAGCTAGAATGTATACAAGAAGATCGTCGCCCCATTTCATGTTGATGGTTCTGTTTATTTTAAGAATCAGGAAGTTTTTTTAAGGACACAAATGTAGCTTTGGGAAAAAGAGAACAAACTCAGGATTGCTACTTTTCCTTCCTTTTATCCTTCTTATAGTAATACAGAAATTAGAGAAATAGACAAACAGATAGATTGGCAAACTTAAAACAAAATTTTACAGCTATATTTTACATTGATAGAAATGTTTGTAATTGATACAAAGTTGAAGCTGTTTTTTTGGTATAGAAATGTATTTTAAGGCAAAATGCGAGGTTTTAAATGCATAATTTCTTCATTTATAATTGAGATTAAATTGCTATTTAAACGGGTATTGTACTCCACTATGCATCTAAGAATAGGTCTTAGACCCGTCCTATAATCAAGTTAACATTATTTTTAGTTGATTAACCGCACCAAAATGGCAAGGTTATGGTTCTAAGTCAGTTTAGATGGGTTTGTAAATATTTCGATTAGAGAGGGCCAACGTAATTTATGCTTAACAGTTCAGAAACGCCTATGATAGGAAATTTTAAGGGCACTCCAAAGAATAACCTGTTTATGGACATTTCTTCATCTAGATCATTTTACTAGAGACTTGTCTGCCTCTGACAGGGCCCCTTAGACTCGAAGAAGAACTTGAGCATCAATGGAGTTGTTTAAATCGTGGGTAACGAGCCAAGCAAATTGTTTCTTTAAGACAAGACACTGTCCAGAAAGGGACAAATGGTGAAATAGTCGACTGATAAGCCGAGGCAATCAGCCTTCAAAATCTGTAATAAGGTCCGCTATGATCCTGGGCCATGAAGACTGATGCCCACATATTAAGGAATAAGGACTGTCCAGTTCACAGTCTTTATAAAATTGAAGCCAAGCTTTGGAAGCCATGTTTTGTGCTTCCTATGTTTTCAGGTAATATTAATATTCTTGGATTTCTGATGTGTTGAGACTAGTAGTCTCAGACAAACTAATGGTTTAGTATTGAGAAAGATGATAAATCTGTTAGAGTAGTTTTTAGGGTGCATAGGATCTAGAACTATATATAGTCAAGTATAGTTTTTAGTATAGATGACATGGTTAATGAACAAAATTGATGGACTGGGTGATCAAAGGATTGTTGGTTTTATAAATTGCAGAATGGTAATAATGATGCTTAGTTCACCCATGTATAGTAAGAAAACTGACAAAAAAAGGAAATGTTGTGTTTGCCTTTGCCAAGATGTGGTGTGGATAACATGGTTGGTGAACAGAGTTGGTGGACTGGGTGATCAGCATTGTTGGTTTTATAAATTGCAGAATGGTAATAATGATGAAGTTCAACGGCGTATAGGAAAAAGTTTTTAACTGGACAAAAAGGGGAAATGTTGTGGTTTGCCTTGGGGTTTTCTCTGAATTTGTTAAATAAAGGCAAGAGCAAAGATTTGGGCAGGGAGGAGTTGGAGTGAGAGGGGGATTAGATTCAGAGGTTAGGACAGCTGACAGTTGGAGACAGTTGAGCAGTGGAACCTGAGGGGGGGGGTGAGGATTGACAGTTGAGGAGGAGGGGCGTGAGAAGGAGCCAGGAGGAAGAGAGGAGTTGAGAGACGATTTTAGAGGTACCAGGGGAGAAGAAGCTGGAGACTTGGTAAATAAAAGGTGCCTGAGTAATTTGGGAACTGGGTTAGACAGTGTAATGTGGATCTGCCAAATCAGACGCTGATTGCTTTAATGCTAAATGAGTGTGTTTTTTTTTTAAGAAAGAGTCTGGAATTTAAGTAAGTGTGGTTGGGGCTGAGTTTATGCCAAGATATCCAGCAGATATCTGGGGCACTTGGAACCCAGCAGGATAAAAACACCAAAATGCTCTTTTGTGCCAAGAGTCTCAGTATAAGAAAAGTGTGTGGCTGGGTTGTGTTTTCCAAGATATCCAGAAGATATTCTGAAGCAGGTGTGGAACCCTAGCAGGGAAAAACACCCTGAGGGAAAACATTCCACCCCCGGTTTTCGTTTATACATTTTTACTTTTACTTTATTTTTATTTATTTACGACAACAACTTTATACTATGCATATCTTTTATTTTCTGAAGATTTACCTAGATGTATGCATTGCTTCACAAAGGAAGAACATGTGTGTGTGTGTGTGTGTGTGTGTGTGTGTTTGCATGTATAAGAGTATATGCATACATGTGTGTTCATGGTGGAGATGATGCATGACACTATTCCTGGGAAGGCATGAACCCCTCTAACGTTCACCTAGTTACAGAATCAACAACAGAGCAAAGTAAGACTGTCACTAAAGACAACTATGATAAAACAATTAATTTATTGTGTTTTCTTATAGCATATAGGTGAGAGGTTACTTATAGAAGTTGGACTAACTCAAAAATAGCTGCAACATCTACAGTCCATCCTAATATCAGGGACAACTCATGAAAACTGGATTTCTAGACCTCAGTACTCAATTTTCAGGCAGATTAGTAGGTCATTGACTTTCTTCCCCAGGTAGCTCATCTGATCTGTCTCTTCCAGGCAGCTTAGGTGGTCTAAATGCATCTCTTATCATTCCTTATTGCTTATGTAAGCTTTAGGAGAAAAGGGCCTAGTGTGTCTGTTCAGTTTCAGGGACTTTCTAGGAATTCTATGTTGTTTATTTCCTGAATCTTAAGGCACTTTCTGCAGGATGGAATGGATCATCTATCTTTAGAATTTTCTGAGGCTTAATGAACATCCCTCCAGGATTGAATGTATCAACTCTGGAGAAAACTGGTATACAACATTGGGGTGTGTCTACATAGAAGGCTTAGGATAACCTCAGGTATCACACTTGGGAGCATAGTCCACTTCATTTTAGACAGGCTCTCTTATGGGTCTGGACCTCATCAAGTAGGCTAGACTTGCTGGTAGTGAGATCTATGGATCCATCCATATCTGTTGTGATACAATGTATGCACCACCATGCCTAGATTTTTGTGTAGCTCTGGGGTCTTCCTCTTGCAGTGCATACATTTTGACAATTGAAATGTTGCCTCAGGTATTAAATATTTTTTGAAGAAAAAGTATCATAAATTTATTATTATCCATTCTTGGAAATTTTGTGCATGTGGACATTCCTTCCTTCCAGCTCCCCTTGGTGCCTCCCCTAATACATATCTCTTCGAACTCTGATATCCTCCTTTTAAAACCCACTGGGTTCACTTTGTGCTGACTTTGTGTTCTTGGGGTAGATTTTAGGGCATGTTAACCATTGGTAGATTGATCACCAGTGGCAAGCAAATAACTCACACATGACCTTAAATAAACCTGGTATTGTTTTGGTTTACTCAGTAAGTACTGAAATGCTGATATTCATTTGTACAAAATCAGTTATTTCAGATATTGTCAGGTGTAATGGAGCCAATTAGATTTTTTTTCTTTTTTTCAGAGCTGGGGACCGAACCCAGGGCCTTGTGCTTGCTAGGCAAGCACTTTACCACTGAGCTAAATCCTCAACCCAGCCAATTAGATTCTTAATGGATGTTTTAACATGTTCTTTGTGGTTGGCTTAAACATATATAATAGATGTTACTCACCAGTTAAAAAATGACCTTAGAGATAGACTTGGATTTTAACAGTACATAAAATAGTACATAAAAAGTACATAAAAGACACAGAATAATAACAAATTATTCTCGCAAAGTCAGGCTGGACAGATGGCTCACTGGTTAAGCATTTGCCATTCGAGTGTGAAAATCAGAGTTTAGATTCCTAGAATTTATACAAATGCTAGGTGAGAGTGATATGCATCTTGTAATTCTAGTTTCAGAAGGCAGAAAGGGGATTCCTCGGTGCATACTAGTCAGCAAGACTAACTAGCTATATCAGTGAGCTCTGCATTTGATTGAGACACCCTTCCTCATTGAATAATGTATAAGAACAAAGGAAGATGATTGAAGGCATCAACCTCAGGCCTCTACATGCCCTGTCAGAGGCACCCATACTTCAGCACACCTATGATTCCCCACATAACATATACACACATGCATATCACACAGACTCACATCTGACAATGAAAAATAGAATATAGCTAGAAAAATTTAGTAGATGATCTTTGATTAGATTGGCGCATGAAACAAATAGCTCACTTGAATTATTCTTCCTTTCCTTCTGCAGAAAAGAAACTGTTAAGATGATTCCTTTTCACTGTGAGTGAGGAAAACCAAATCTGCGTACTGCTTTCTGGAAGATAGAGTAGCTGGAAGAATTCTTGAGACTGCTGAAATTTTCTGTGGGAAGTAATGAGAATTTTAATGTGTTCCGTTCCGCTTTTTGAAATTGCCAATTTCATGTGACAGAGAGCACCATATTGGGTGGTCAATTATGAGCTTATAGAAATCTGTACTCTTCGTCTTCATGATTGTGCATGCTCACTGGCTGGTTAAAAATGAGTGCCTAGACCGATGTAGCAGACGTGGAGCTCAGTCTCCACTTGGGTCCCACAACAACGGGAGCAGTTTTGTCCCTAAAACTGTTGCCTGGTGGTGGGATCTAATCTCCAAATTGGCTGCCTTGTCTGGCCTTAGTGGGAGAGGGTGACCCTAACATTGCATAGACTTGATGTGGTAAGGTGTGGGGAAATGGGGTGGTGGCCCCCACTCAAAAGAGAAGGGCATGGAGAAAGGGGAGGGACTCTGTGAGGGGGGAGCAGTGAGAGGGCAGTATTGGGATGTAAAATAAAAAAATTAACAATAATAGAAGGAGGGGACATTGTGAAGGATGTATACATTCCCAGAGAGAAGCCCTGCTTTTCAGTGTATGATTTTAATGTATGCATTGTTCTAGTCATGTTACTTTCAAAGAAGTTTAAAAATTAAAATCTAGAATCTCACATAATTATGTTAGAAAGTGTGTAGACAACACACATGGAAATTGTAGACACTTAGGCTTATTTTTTAAACATGAGCACGTATAAAAATTAAGGGAAACATTTTAAAACTCCTTAACAGCTTATATGGATGCTGTGTATATGGGTAACGACACACGCAGTGTTCAGACCTATGTTTAGCTTGAAATCTTCACCACAGGTAACTCATTGGCATTGGACAATTGCTGTTTGATTTCCTTTGTTTTCCACTCAATCGCCTCATCCATAGAAATGGAAAGAGCGATGATTCGCTCCCCATATGGCGGGTGTAATGGCCATGCGAGAATGATGAGTTTGTGGTTTACTAAGTGGGCTGAGACTTCTTTTGTTATCACTCCAAATGAAAAACATAGACAAAGTTAAGTTAATCACTTATGAAAATAGAACTATGCCTAGGAGAACAACTTTGCAACACAAAGGTTTTTTATTACAGTTTCATCTTAATTACTATTACTGCTTAGTGGCAAGTATCTTCTAATCTTGCATTGAAACTAACACGTTCCGACATTGAAGAAGTCAGGACTCTACTGACTATAATTATGATGATTTTCAAAAGATCTCAACAATGCTGTCATATTTGCCACTAATTTCGAAGATTTGTGATTCAATAATGGGTATACCAAGTAAACAGGGAGGGAATCGTGCCTTCCTTTGTATTTTTACATTAATTGGAATTATGCCATGTTCTATACATCTTATTTTTAAGATATATATGTTGGTAGCTGATAAATTATTATAGGCGAAGTTTATTTTGACCCAAACCTTATTTAATCTGAGGAATTAGAAAATGTAGAAGGGAGATATTTGCAGCAGAAACCTTTGTTTGCTAAGTTATACCCGACAATGATTAAGGGCTTCAGGTGTCAGATAATGAACAGCTTTCTTAAGAAAAGGATAACAATAAGAAGTTAGTGAGGACCATTGTGATGCAGCCTTCTGCCCTGCCCCTTAATAAGAAGTGAAAGAAGAAAATTGAGAATAGAGAGGTTATTCCTTCATATATATTCTGAGTAGAGAACTGTAGCTTTCTAGTTACTAGAAGCAAATCCTTTGATATAATAAACTAGCACAAAATGAGAAGTGTTGATATGTTATATCTTAATTCCATATCTCATTATCTTACATCATGCCCTAGCTTCTTTTTCTGCTGCTGTTATATTATACCTTGATAAAAAACAGCTTATGAAGAAGAAAAATAGAATAATGGGAAGGGAGGCCTATGTAAAAAGAGGGATGAGGGACAGGGCTAGGGAGGTAAGGTAATGGATAATTAACCTTAAGGATGTTTGAAAATATAGTAATAAAGTCATTTATAAGCTTCTCAAATATATGTGTATATATACATATATTCATACAAAATAGTTTAATTGGAGTTACCTGACACGTGGTGCTATTGCTCCTCTCAGAAGTGATAGGCCAGCGAACATAAAACTTAGTGGCAGGTATAGGATCCCTTCCCTATACTTGTCAGGCTGGTGTGTTCCAGAGAGACAAAACCAATATAGGCAAAAAGCCTATTGTTTGAGACATCTTTTGTTTTTGACAGGAAAAATAGAAGTTGGAACCAATTGGGGAGCTTCTGTGGTACAGGAAAGTGCTCTGTAGGCTGCTCTGGGAGATGCTGTCTTATGCATCTGTGAACCCTGTAAGCTACATTATCAACTGACCTGGCGAGCCCTAAGGACAGGTGCAACAGTGAATGTTATAGGGGTAACCAAGACCTTTCTGTTTAGCCTTAAAGCCTGCTCCATAGGAGGGAGTGCATGGATGCTATAGCAGGCCAAGACCCCATAGCTAAGGAGCTCTTAGGCTCCAAGGGTGAATCTGTTAGTATTGTTTTGCTAAATTGATATAGAATAACACTGACTTGTAAATTCATATCTCTGTACTCTTAGGTTAGTGGGCAGCAGAACCCCCCCCTACCAGGGCAGGTGTCAAGCTGTAGGGAAGGGCTGTAGGGAAGCAGAGGTACTGGTGGGACAAAGGACAAGGAGTAGAATAGCATGGGGGGTTAGGAAAACATTGTCTTAGATGTGGGAAAGCCAGAACTGGTTCAGGGGTCCCTGGGCTGCCACAAGGCCTGAGTCATGGGGTTCACAGACTCTTGGACATCCAGGCACTGCTGGGAGTGTCAGAAGAATCGAGAATGGAATTGGGGGTCCATGGGCAGTGTCTTGCCTGCAGTGGTTGTGGTGCGGGGGAGAGGGGCACTCAGGTTTGTTCTAGCAGTGATTGGCCTTAGCTTGGTGAAGGCAGGCTTGGTGGCAGTTGTGGCTGGGAGCTCAGATAGGCCTTCTACAGGAGAATTAAGCTGCAGCTCCATAGGCAAATGCCTTTTCCATGGCACCCCACGGTGGATCTTGATAAAAGAGACAGTCCATGACTCTAAACAGTTTATTAGTTGTTCATGGTGGAATATGGATGCATTACTTACTATACCCACTTCTTAGGGTAGACCTGAAATTAAATATCTTTTGTAGGTAGGAATGTCTGGAAAGGAAAGCTCATTAGCTAAGACCTCCTGACCTCTAGGTACCTCATCAGCATGGAAAACTGTTTTGGGCCTATAGGACTACAGATCATGCTTCCTTATGTGAGTTGTGTGGCACGTGTTCCTGTCCAGGAGTCTGGTAGGGAGCTGGGAGTTGCCCAAGTCTCAGATGTGTACCCACTGAGTCTCCAGGTCTCAACCTGTTCTACCCTACTAAACTTCTTGGCATGGTTTTAGACCCCGCAGATGGTTAGCATAAACTCACAGTTGTTTAAAGAGCAAGGAACAAATGTCTATAAGTGCTCAGCCCCAAATAACACATTTGTACCACTTTCCTTTGTACCATGTATTTTTTTTCTAACCCCTCTTTAAGCTCTGGGCAGACCAAGCTACTATCCCTGCCCAGGTTCTCTTGGATCCACAGATGAAAGGCACACATACACACATTAGCTTTTTCTTCCTTTCAACCTGTTTTATGGATCAATTGCTGGACACTTGTAATCTTCCACGGTTAGAGTGCCCTTCTAATAATCTTAGCTCATCACCATAAATATTCCCTCTGCTCAGTTACCTTCTTCTTGTTCAAAGCCCTCAGCTTTAGTTGCGTTTCTAATCTCTCCCATCTAGGGAAATGGCCTGTGGCTGTTATGCCAGAGATTTCAGTTGGTTACCTTTTCTCCTTCTGAAGCATGGTAACAATCCCCTTCTTCTTCCTCCCTCTCTCCCTGTCTGTGGGGACCTGGAAGTCCTGCCTCTTTCCTGCACTTCAGCAATTGGCCCCTGGCATCTCTATTCATCAATCAAGAACCAACTGGAGAACAGAACCTTAGCATCAGAACCACCCCTATATTTTTTCTTCAAGACTCAGGGAGTAGAAAAGAAATTAGAGGTAGACATCAGGGAGTACTGGGTTGTAACAGTGTTTTCTGGATGATGAGACTATTGCTCCTGTTACTTCAGACAGGTGTTATTTTCTGCACAAGACTTACAACAGAGCGAATCAGCACTAATTCCACTGTGGAGTGGGGAAAGGGTTCATAATCCCCACCCCCACCTGAGAAGCCATTCAGAGTTGATATATTCTAGGAGAGAGAGAGAGTCAGTTTTCTTTAAAGCCACTGGTAGGTTGACCTTCTTCAGTGGTTGGACTTAAGTGGGTTATAAAAAGAGAATCAAAGGTTATGGAGTTAAAAGGGGATTTCCACAGTATGCAGTGAATCATGGAGAAGTTTGGGGAAGGAGGAAGGTGAATATGATCCGAATATGCTGTAAGCACTCATGTCAAATAATTAATAAAACACACTATTTGTCACACAACCAACATATGAAGATATAAATACTTTATTCTGGCTTGGTGTTTGAGGTTACGGTCAATCATGGTATGGAAATAATGACATCAGGAGTTTTGAAGCAGCTGATCATACTATATCTAAATTTAAGAAGCAGAGCACAATAAATGCTTGTGTCCAGCTCATGTTCTCCTTTTAAATAATATAGAAAACTAGTATGGGGAATGGTGCTGCCCACAGTGGAGAGATGTTTCTAACCCAATCTACCCAAGGTAATTCTACACAGGAAAGCCAGAATTCTATCTCCCAGGTGTTTCCAGATCTCATCAAGCTGAGAATTGAAACTGACCATCATACAATGACTTCTTAGTGACATGTTAAGTTCCTTTTCGGATAGTTGGCTGCTAATGGACATGAGCCATGCTTAATTAAATGTCATTACTTATCAACATCATTACATTATTGTCTCTCTTTAAGACCTCATACCTTTCCAGTTCAAAATAAAATATTATGAAGAGATGACCATTTAAGGAAAATAATACTTCTATCAGTGCAATTTCTTTTGAATGCATAATGATGTAAAAACAGCGATGAGGTTAATGCAATCACATTTTTGCTATAAAATTTTCATAGTATTTGTTTATACTGATGGATAAGTATTATCTCCAGCTTGATTTATACTTCATTTTTCCTTAATTAGGGGAAAATGACTGAAGAAAATAAATATGAATGATATATGACATCTCCAAAATCAGCAAATAGTTTTGCTGCCCAGTTTGATACACACTGAATTAGGATGTTTTTAATGGAGAATTTTGGAATGTGCTGGCTTTCTCTGTGATAATAGATAATAGATAAACTAGGATTGCAGATGACAATATACAATATGATACTGGTTAACCCAAAGATACAATATTTTTCATTCTCCAAAGTGTTCCTTTGTTTTACTCATTTACTGTTGAACCAGACATTCATTATATAATTGCATATATTCTTTTCCAATTTCCCTTAACTATTATTTATGGTTTCTCTTGATGTATTAGACTTTTTAAATTATGATTGGCTATTTGATTTTGGAGGCAAGACATGAATTTTTTTCATTCTCTTTAACTAGAACAGTGACTTTTCTTTATCATGTTACCTCATAACTATCTTTAGATTTTTTTTTACTATAATGAAGAAGTAGAATTTTGACAGTGCATTTTGGCAAATATAAAGATAATTATTAAATCATACTTAAAAATAATTTAAATACATAATAGACATGCATATTATTATTCTTTCAGATATAGCACATCACTGTGGTTTGATACATATCTATACCTATACCTATGCATGCTTCTATATGTAGAGAGAGAAAGAATGATATATAAAGTCATACTGAATTGAGTATTTCATATAATCCCGGAAGACTTTTTCTTGTTCTTAGCATAGAGTTAAAGACCACAGCTAAGGTCCATTAGGAAATAACTAAAAGAGTTTAATATTTAACCACCTCATTCTTTTCATTTGTCTTATCCTAATACATTTTAAAATTAGAAATAATTGCAATTGGTGTTATACTAATAAATATTTAAAACACTTCCTACGACTAGTAATGCTTTCTGGTTTTCATGACATTAACACTACAAAAACTGATTTCTGCCTACCTACTGTAACTTTAATTTTTTTCAAACTTTATTTTTAATAATGGTTCTCAAACGCTTTAACCTCCCTTGTAGTGGAAAATAAAGGAGCTAGGGGAAGTGGACCTGTTCAGAAAGTCTCTTCAGAGCAACTCCCATCTGAGTTGACTGGAAATCAGCAGTTCAGCTCACAGATTAGCAGGCTGTGGCAGACCGACCCACTCACAAACACTTCACGAATACAACAACGGATCCAGTTCAGTAGAGTTGGGTTAGCAACAGCGGTGACGTGACCTAGCAGAGACAGCCAGGCCTCAGCCTCTGCTCAAGTCAGCAGGAGCAATCCAGAGTAACATCAGGAGAAGTTCTTGTTTGTTTCTCTCTCAGAGAAGTGAAAATCAGGAAGATCAGTGAAGACTCCAGACCAACAAGTGTTGTCCTATTTATATCCTCCAAACATCACGTGTCCTCCACATGCTTTGCCTCAGCACGGCTTTTGCCTCAGCATGTCGTGCATCCAATCAGCCTGACTCCTTGGAAACCACAAGAAACTGAAGCACACCACCAGACATTTTGTTGTTTTGTTTTGTTTTGTTTTGTTTTGTTTTTTGGTGCATTTAACTCTATGGGGTCTTGACAAATGCAGCTCAACTACCCAGTGAAAGGCAGACCAATACATGCATGTCCTTAACAAAGAATCCTTCATTATGTGTCCTTTCACTTGCTTGCTTTAGCAGAACATCCTCTCTCCTGTGTCTCCTTCACAAGTCTGTCTTAGCCTTTCACACCTATGTCCACTTTAACAAAACATTCCTTCATTGTGTTTGCCCCAGCAAAACACCATCCAACTGACTTTCCAAAGAACCCTTGAGTTTCCACTTCAACCTACCTCTTAGCACTAAATGGGAAGTCAGGAAAGATAAACACAATTTCCATCTCAGACAAGTAGAAGGCAATTCCAGCTTACCACTGGTTTTCATTCCCTGTATCAGCAGCCTTTTGGTTTAGTTAAAGATGAAATGATTAGACAGTTTCAAGTGAAGATTTTTGTAAAACAATTCTAATAGGTTGTTATGCATAAACTTATTTTAATGCATCCTTTTTGCTTACGAGGTATGACTAAGATAGTTCTTACAGATAAACAAGCACAGCAGAAAACTCAGTTTTAGGACAAATTCTGCATATTGGAAATACCCATGCAGACAGAGATCAAAATTTCTCCAAATTTCTTTTTTCATCTACACAGCATTCTTTTCAAGCTATCGTTGATTTTTATGTGGCTACTTTTTAATATTTGGGTTTGTAGTACAGAGTAGAAAGCAGAGGACTACAGGATCTGGGTTCAGTCAGAGAAGATGCACACAGCTAGTAAGAGACTGCAGGCCTCAGGGAGTTAAGAGGTCTGGTGGGGTGGGTGAGGTGGGGACATCCTTGTGGAGACTGGTGGGGGGGTAAGTATGGGATGTGGAACAGTTGGGGGTAGACTGGGAGGAGAATAAAATCTGGAGTGTAAAATTTAATTAATTAATTAATTAAAAAGATTTAAATACACAGTTTTACTTCATAGAAAGTAAAGTCTAGAATAGTACACAAACTTATATTTCACATACTGGTGTAAATTTAAGAATCTGTGGTTATTGTTTTGTGATGAAAAGGGAGTCAAAATGGAAGTGTGCGTTTTAAGCATTTTCTCCAATTTAGCATTGCTGTTATCATCTGTGGTGGTTTGGAGAAGAGTGGTCCCTTTAGGTTCTTATGTTTGAATGCTTGGTACCAGTTGGTAGAACTGTTTGAAAAGTATTGAGAGGTGTGGTCTCGTTGGGGAAGTGTGTCATTGGGAGTGGACTTTGAGGTTTCTCAATTCTCTCTCTCTCTCTCTCTCTCTCTCTCTCTCTCTCTCTCTCTCTCTCTCTCTCTCTCTCTCTCTCCCCCTCATGCTTTTGAATCAAATCTAAGCTCTCTCAGCTACTGCTCCAGACCCATGCTTGCCTGTTGGACATCATGCTCCCTGTCATGGTCACAGAATGTAACCCTCTGGAACCATGATCCCCAAGTTAAATGCTTTCTTTTACAATTTACTTAGGATATGATGTTTTGCAACAGAAAAGTAAGACAGCATCCTAGGTCATGATCAGCAGATTCTGTTCATGGACCTATATTGTGTCCTATACTCAATATGCAAACAAGATCAATTTGAGTTTTATAATTCTAGGCTTAATTATTAGATATTGTTATGATGAGGAACTAAACGTGAATCTTAAAAGTATAACTGTCTTCATTTCATATGGTAGGTAAAAGTTAATAAACTGAAATTGTCAAAAATTGTTTAAAAATCTCTCCATTTTTCCCATTAATAAATCTACCTGGGATATTATAAAATAAAACAGAGACCATTTAAAAACTATAATTTTGGGTTTGAAGAAATGACTCAGCAGTTAAGGCACTGGCTGCTCTTCCAGTGGTTCTGAGTTCAACTCCAATCAACCATATGTAGTTTTGGATCTGTATGTTGAATCCCTTCGCATTCCAGCAACTCAAAACCTGGGTTTTGTAGCAGAAGCTAGAGGCCTTGTACCAGATCAATGATTCATATCAATGAATATTTGCAAGCAAAGAAGTGTGGACAAAGGATATTCGCTATAGCCTCTACAGTGAGATTTTTTTTCCTTTGTTGGGGGAGAGGTTGCAAGGGTGGAGAGTGTATATGGGAGGACAAGACAATAATTGAGAATAGAGTATATACCTTGAAATTTACAAAGAACCAATAAAACATTAAAAAATAAAATTTTAATATAATTAGTTTTGAAACTATTAAGAAATTAAAATTATATATTTTGTTTATAAGTTAATGTTCTTTTAATTTGTCTTGTGCTGTATGAAAATTTTAATTAAAAATTAATTGAGAAGCTTGGTCTTCACTTGGATCCTTCCAAAACTGGAGCGGGACCTGTCCCTGAATCTGTTGACTGCCTGTGGATCCCATTCCCCTCACTGGACTGTCTTGTCTGACCTCAGGGGAAAAGCATATACCTAGGTCTGCAGTGACTTGATGTGCCAGGGGTTGAGGGGTTGAGGGGTTGGGTGGTGGTGGTGATGGTGGTGATGGTGGTGATGATGGTGATGGTGGTGGTGGTGGTGTGTGTGTATGATATCCAGAGGGGGACTCGCCCTTCTCAGAGGATTAGGGGAGGAAGAATTGATGAGGACTGTGTGAGAAGGTATTGGCAGGGGGCTAATATTGGCATGTAAAGTGAATGAGTAAATAGATGGAAACACAAAACAAAATTTAAAAAATTAATTGAGAAAATTGCAAATATAAAATGGTTCTTTACCTTAGAAAGTTTGAAAAGTACTTGGCTTGAAGAAAGTCTGTTACAGAGAACTTGGTGTATCCTGATGTATTGAGTGAAGAAGAGGTTAAAAACTTTTGGATGTAATTATAGAATCAATACCTTTTGAAGTCTCCCATTTATAAAGAAATTGTGAGTCCTAAATCGTCAAAGAGCATATATTGTTGGAATAACTTGTTCTTGAGTTTTAGCACTATAAACTTATATACATTAGATTTTAATTTATTTTACGTATATTAGCATATACACACTATATACTCAGAAAGCATATATGGTTCAGGATAACTTGTTTTGTTGAATATTAGGAGTATAAACCTATGTACATGAGATCTGAATCTATGTATGCATATTAGTACGTACATACTAGATGTTCAAAAGTGTATATTGTGTGGGATAACTTGTGCTGTTGGGTATTAGCAGTACAAACTCATACACATTAGATATGAATAGAAGTGATTTGTGTTCTGTTCTGACTATTTGACTTCAGCCTCAACAGACAAAACAATCTTAAAAATACACATTAATCTGAGCGTGGGGACCCCAATGGAGGAGTTAGGGGAAGGACTGAAGGAGCTGAAGGGGTTTGCAACCCCATAGGAAGAACAACAATATCAACCAACCAGACTCTCCCCAAAAGCTCCCAGGGACTAAACCACCAACCAAAGAGTACACATGAAGGGGCCCATGGCTCCAGCTGCATATATAGCAGAGGACTGATTATCTGGCATCAGTGGAAGGGAAGGCCCTTGGTCCTGTGGAGGCTAGATGACCCAGCACAGGCGAATGCTAGAGCTCTGAGACAGGAGAGGGTGGACGAGTGGGGAAGCACCTTCATAGAAGCAGGGGGAGGGGATAGGGGGGTTGTGGAAGAAAACTGGGAAGGGGGATAACATTTGAAATATAAATAAATAAAATAACCAATAAAATGAAAAAAATACACATTAGTATATTGTGTACGATATACTGATATACTTGATCATTCAACAGCTGGTATTGCTTGTTACAGAGCCTGAAGGTTCTGTTCAAGGGCCCACATGGTGAAAAGGCAGCCTATACCCTCAAGTTGCTATCTGACCCTTACACGTGTTGTAGTACATACACATACATAAATAAATGATCAATAATGTGTGCTTATGCATGCCTAAGCTCTTTATCAACTTTCTGTCGTATTTGCAATAAAATTAAAACTAACATTATCCTTACGACCTGCACTCAGCCTGCCTTCGTGTTGCTCACTCAGTGTGCTCCATGCACAGCTGCTGTGTTGACGTACTTTGAAGGGCCAAGCAAGCTCTCAGTCTCGTTATTTGATGTCCCTTGTGTTAACCCTCTCTGCTCAGATCTTTCCACTGCTGTGCTTTCTCTTCCTTTGAAGTTTCAGCTTAAATCGCACTCTCATTTTTCCTCCTGCTGTGGTCACTTACCGGATGGCCTTTTCTTTTTTTTTTCCTTTTTTCAAAAATATTTTTTATTGGATATCTTATTTATTTACATTTCAAATGTTATCCCATTTCCCGGTTTTCCCTCCAGGAACTTCCTATCCCATCCTCCCTCACCCTGCTTCTATGAGAGGGCTCTCCCATCTGCCCACTCCCACCTCCCTGCCCTGGTATTCCCTTACACTGGGGCATCAAGGGCCTCTCCTCCCAATGATATCCTACAAGGCCTTTTCCAGTATTTACGACCTCTATAACCACCTGTAATTTCATTGTTTCTGTTTGTTTGCTTGCCTTCTGTCCCCTTTCCCTTTAAAATAAAAACTTCATGAATATAAGTATTTTTTATCTCCTGTTTGTATTTCCGTTCTCGAAGTACAGTGTTCTGGGAATGATGTAACAGGTAACAGATACTCAGTAGTGAATGGCTGCTAGGGAGGACAAAACCGTTTTACTTACACTAGCAACATGGAGCTCTTTGAGCTGGTAATTAAAGGAGATCTGGAGAAGATCCCCCACTGAAGAGATGTAGATGTCAGTCGTGGCCACTGTTGTAGTTATAAAAGCATTCATCTGTAAAAAATGAAATCTGCTCCTCACTTGACAGATACCATTCTACTTCTACCGCCATATTTAATTACAACCCTTATAAGTCTTCTAATATCCTAGTATGCACATCAGTATGATGGATACGCAGAGAGTACATTAAGGGTAAAACAAAGTCAGAGGGAGGCTGAGCTGCGTGGAGTCTTCTGTGAGAATAAAATGAGTTTTATTATTATAAATGTGACAGGAAATTGATAAAGACTTTATGTATATTTTTATGTATATTTTTATGTATATTTTTAATCATTTTCTCGTGAGAAGTATATGGCATTTTCATTCACATTAGTGCCGAATGAAGTATTACTTTGAATTTGCATTCAAGGGGTGTCGTGTCTTCAGTATAGGGTTTTTCCAACTAGTTCTGCTGAGACACCTTGGGGAATAACAAGGGCTTTTATTGTTATGGGAGCCTCTTGGGGGAGTTCTCAAGTAACAGCTCCTATGGTGATGTCTTGCACATGTTATTGGACATTTTGTTTAATATCCCACGCCCTTAGGGAACAGCATGGTCCATCTCTGCTGGCTATCTCCCTTCAAACTTTCTCTCTGTTTTTACAGGGACAACATACAAGGTAGGGCAAGTCCATGTGAATTTTCATGTATTCTTTGCTTGGGTTAATTCTCCACCCCTACCCCACACACCATGACTCCTCAATCCCAACAACCTCATCTCTGCTTTAACTTTCTATCCCTGGTATGCTCCCTCCCTATTTTTTATATCACCTTTATTCTGTTATTCCCCTCCCTTAAGGCACTCACCCACCCAATGGCCTTTTTCTATATTTTACCTTCTATTGGTGCTTCGAGTTAAACAGACGAATCACAGTCGAAATTCACATATGAGAGGGATATGATGTGTTTGCTTCCTGTGTCTGGATCACTCCACCCAACATAATTTTCTCCAATTACATTCATTTACCTGAATCATTAATATTTTCATTGTTCTTTGTAGTTAAATAAAACTCCATATGTACCATAAATCGTTTATTAAGAAATGTTTTACACATACTCCAGAAAACATAACCAGGACAGGACCAGAAATAATATGAAGTCCATATAATTTGGAACCAGATCATAATACATCTAAAGGCAAAAGTAGGAACATCTAAAATGCTTATCTCTATTTAAACATTTTAGAGTAAATATTGAACAGAATTTTCTGTCATGGATTAATTAATAAAGTTCAGGGGCAGCTCTGTGAAAACCAGATACATTCTCCAAGTAATTATTCTTGTGCAACAGTATAGATGATAAAGTTTAGTTTGTTTATTCTACATAAAGTGAATGATATCAATTAGAATCACATGGATAAATTCTTTCATATGTCAAAAATTGTCACTTATGGTTCTGCTGGTTCTAATGGTGACTAATAGCTGAAATTCCTCACACATGGCTTCCAATTTGCTCTGATTATAATCAAAGAGACTGTAAACCAACATGTAAATGTACATCCAAATTCCTTCACTGCCTGAACTTCTCAGTGTGTTCATGCTGTCCTGTCCAACCCTCTCATTTCCAGTGCCACCACTCGTACTTAGCTAGAACTCTGATTTTTAAAACACAGAGCCTGGAAATGGATATGTTTTCGCATATCCACTATTCTATTTTTTTATTCCCTTTTTTCTCAGGACCTCTGGAAGAGAAGTTAGTGCTCTTAACCATGGAGCCATCTCTCCAGCCCCAAGATTTTTTTGAGTTTTTTTTAATTGAATATTTATTATTTACATTTCAAATGTTATCCTCTTTCCTAGTTTCCTGTCCATAAACTCCATCCCATTCTTCTGTGAGGGTGTTCCCCCCACCGATACACCCACCCCTTCCCACCTCCCTGCCCTGACATTCCCCTACACTGGGGAGTCCAGCCTTGGCAGGACCAAGCACTTCTCCTGCTGTTGGTGCCCAACAAGGCTACATACACAGCTGGAGCCATGGGTCTGTCCATGTATACTCTTTCGAAGGTGGTTTAGTCCCTGGGAGCTCTCAATGGTTGATATTGTTGTTCTTATGGGGTTGCAAACCCCTTTAACTCCTTCAATCCTTTTGCTAACTCCTTGAATGGGGACCCTGTTCTCAGTTCAATGGTTGGTTGTGAGCATCTGCCTCTCTATTTGTCATGCCCTGGCAGAGTCTCTCAGGAGACAGCTTTATCAGGCTCCTGTCAGCATGCACTTCTTGGCATGGGCAATATTGTCTATGTTTGGTGGCGGTGTTACAGCATACCATGTGTGTTTTTTGTGATTGTGTTACCTCACTATGGATGATATTTTCTAATTCATTTGCCTATGAATTTCATGTAGTCATTGTTTTTAATAGCTGCGTAGTACTCCATTGTGTAAATATACCACATTTTCTGTATCCATTCCTCTGTTGAGGGACATCTGGGTTCTTTCTAGCTTCTGGCTATTATAAATATGGCTGCTATGAACATAGTGGAGCATGTGTCTTTGTTAAATGTTGGAGCATCTTTTGGGGATATGCCCAGGAGTGGTAAAGCTGGGTCCTTAGGTAGGACTATGTCCACTATTCTATTTCTAAGGAAGGATGAATTAATAGACTCCTATGGAGACTACACCATAGTTTAGTTTAGAAGCAGGGATACTTTTCTTCATGTCATATAGTCACGTTCGACCAGTTTTAATTGAGTTCTGATTACGAGTCAATCTCATTTTGACTTTAGTGATAATAACATAAAATCTGCTTGTAGTATCTTCTTTTTATCTTGTAACTACACGATGGTTACTAGCAGGGTGCCAGTCATTGTCCTCAACATTATTGATAGGTGGATGAATATGTAAGTAAAGATTTATTTTAGTACTTTAACATACATATATGTATGTGTTTGTTATATTTCTTAATGTGTATTGAAGTTGTGGCCATTATAAGCTCGTATCAGCATTACACTGTTGGTTATATGGCAATCAACAAGTATGAAGCATTTTAAAATGTCTTAGTTTAATTTTCATGTATGTCCTTGCCTTCTAGTGTTTTAGATGGAGGTGTGTTTTATGGAAAGTAAGTCTAAGAGAGGCAGAAAGGTTCCTGAATTCTCATGTGATTTTCTGACATAATATAAATGAAAAAGATGAGGCATTTTCAATGTATTTATTTCTCATAAAGTTGGTGATTTTTGCAAGATATGTAAAAATGCATCTTTTCAAGAAACATAGGAAAAGCTTTAAGTGTTTACCCTCATCTTCCTTCCGTTCCTCCTTTCCCTCCTTCCTTCCCCTGCCTGTTCCCTTTTCTTTCTTTTTCTTTTTTGTTTCTTTCAGACAAAGTTTCACTCTTATCCCATACTGCCCAAGAACTCACTATGCAGCCCAGAATGACCCGAACTTGTTGAAATCTTCACCCCTCAGACTCTGTGGGGCTGAGTCATAGGCTACTCTAGTTACTTCTGTCCTTTCTTATAAAAATGAGGCAGTTCTGAAACCTCCTAGGAAAATACCTTACTTGCGTCAGGGCACAAACTACCCCGTATATATCAAGCATGTATCATCTTTGGAATCAGAGCATAAGGACAGGTTGTATCTACTGATGTCTCAACCTGTGGTGTTTGAACAGGCCCTCTCACAAAATTATCAGCATTATTGACATTTCCTGTTCAAGATTAAACCCTGTACACATGGAAGCTGACTCAGCGATTGATAATGAGATCTGCCCTTCTTTCCTTTCACTTCCTCCCACCTTCTTCTTCCTTCCTTTATTTGTTTTTGTTGTTTTCTTTTGAGACAAGACCTCACCATGTAGCCAAGGTTTGTTTCGAACTTGTGACTATTCTTTGACAACTACCCCAAACGTTGAGTGTTTTAAATATAGAAAGGAATACAGTGTGATCAGATTTCCTAAAAATCTTAAATACATTTTTAGAAACAGGGTAAGTAACAGGATCAATCTCCCACTTTAATTATTTTTAGATCACATTAGCTTTAAAATTCTTTTTCAAGTGTCAGGAAAATGTAGGAGCTGGTCATTGTTGAAAAAGCAGACTGACTCTGGGCATTTGGGTAAAAGTCAACTCTTGCTATCTATTATCTGTGGGTTCTACATCTATGGATCCAAAAAAACTGGAGATATAATCATTTTTTTTCTTTAACCAAAAGTGTGCGGATGGTTTCCTTCTTATTTTTTTAAAATACAGAAACCCAGCAATTTTTAGCATTAGGCATAGGTGAGATTTTAAGTATAAGGAACAGGCATACAGGTATATACAAACACAATCCCATTTGCAGAAGGAAATTGAGTATATCCAGATTTTGATATCTGAAGAATAAGTCTGGGAACCAGGTCTTAGTGGACCCCGAGCATTAACTATATTTGTGTTAAAACAAAAACTAAAGCAACAGCAACAAAGGCAAAAATACAACTTCTACAGAAGTACCCTTGGGGGAAACAGAGAGACACTGAACTGACAGATAGGTCTGGACCCTCATTTCAGAGTCTTCTGTACTACTCTATGTAGGTGGGAGAGGAGATCAAATTGAGAGTGCCTCTCAGCTCAGCTGCTCTGTGTGGACAACACAAGATTGCATTAGGACAAAGAAATAGGTAAACAAATTCTGATATTCCTGGAGGGAAAGCATAAAAGGTTTCATTTGATTTGGGCCTGATTTATTCTCTACCCTGTTGCTGGCAAGAAAGTGACTTGTTTGACAATGGACTCACATTGCAAAAATCAACTTCATGAACAGTCATAATAGAAAACACTGCACATATTAATCTCATACAGTTACAGCTAGTAGCCATCTGCTTCATTTTCAATGAATATGGAAATAATTTTCTTTCTTATATTTTCTTTTATACATTAGAACTACCATAAAGTTCCCAACACTGAGCTAATCTTCAGGATCTTGCAGAGCCTTATAAATATTTACTACATTTGGATAATTACATGCTATGTATGGATGCAAAATATAAGGTTGGAGAAATTTAATATATGCCAGTAAATATATTTGTAGGGCACCTGAGACCATCTTCTGGCCTTCCATGTACTGCACACTCGGCACACTTACATGCATTCAGGCAAACACACACACACACACACACACACACACACACACACACACACACACACACACGGTATATACAGATAGCTCAAAACTCTCTGTAGCTGTAGTTCAAATCCCTCTTCTGACCTCTTTGAAGAGGCCATTCGTGAATGTACTTGGTATACATGCATACATATAGGCACATACATATAAACATAATTTAAAAAAAAGAAATTTAAAGTAGATTAAAGAAAGATAAAAAGCAGAGTAGGCGTTACATGTTCTAGTTATGGAGATAGGTTCAAAGGAGATTCTGTGGGCGGTACAGGGAGACGGCATCAGCATAGACTTACAAGAAATGAAGCAGACCTAACCAGGATTCGGTGGTGGTTATTCGACACCAAGAGTAAAAGTCTGGGTCTGGAGAGATGGCTCAGTGGTTTAGAGCACTGGCTGCTCATCCAAAGGTCCTGAGTTCAATTCCCAGTAACCACATGGTGATTTACAACCAACTGTAAGGGGATCCGATGTGTTCTTTTGGTGTATGTGAAGACAGCAATGGTGTACTCACATATATAAAATAAAAAATAAATAAATCTTTTTTAAAAAGAGTAAAAGCCTGAGAATGTGATACAATATCCATTACGATAGAAAAGGAGACTGGGGCAGAATGGATAGGCAACCATGACAGTTACAGAACAGATAATCACACAGCTGAAGTTTAATCCTTGGTTTGACGAGAGTTACAGGTAGATAGACACTTTAACAATAATTGATGAAAAAGGCCATGAATTTGATCATGAGCAATGAGGGGTGTATAGGAAGGTTTGGAAGGAGGAAAGGGAAGGGAGAATGGTGTGATCATAATATCAAAAACAAAATGAAATTATGTAAAATCCATTTTAGAATTAATTTATAGATTCATTTTTTTTTTTACTAATCTTCATCAATCTGTGCTTTTAGGAACTGAAGTTGAAGGCAGTTATTGGAGAGATGCATCAGTCTGAAGAAAACTTTGGAATTTTCATTTTAAGGTTAATAAACTGTATTTGAAGAATGAGATGGGAAAGTTAGATGGACATAAATTTGTAATGCGCATAGGATTTTGAGATTTGTATTAAAGCTGCCTGAAGTCATGGGACGTAGAGGAGTTCTGGGAATGTAGGAAGAGAAACGTGGAGCCTGTAGATGGACGAGGGTCTACTGCGACCCCACCGTTATCTGAGGAGCTACTGGGAGTCCAAGGGTACTTGGAGATAAAAAGCATATTTGTGGGTGATTGTAGAGGTTAGTCCCTACTTCTTACTCCTAGCCACATGCTCCCAAAAATGAGATTCAGACTCAAATTATATTTACAAATACCTTAACCATATAGCTATTTTTTTCTGACTAGATGTAACTTAAAATATCCCATTATTCAAGCCCACATTCTGCCACATCGCTGGTTCTCTGTGCTCAAGTACCATGCATTCGGCTCATTACATCTTCCTGGAGAAATCTACCCCCCAAATTCTTTCTTTCCCCATGTCACCTTCTATTTCAGTCATAGGCTATAGACTTTTTTTTTAATTGGCAGGTGACTCATCCAGACAATACCCAAGATGTTTTCTCTACAGGTGGAAGCAACTGCTGGGCTGCCCAAGCCCCAGTAGATGACCCCATGTACATGTGGACAGTACTAATTGGAATCTGTGGATGAAAATTATACTAACACAACTTGAAAAGATTACCTGAATTTCAGAGGTATGTGTATTGTCAGGTTCTGGGAAGAGTTTGGAGTGGAAACTGTCAATATACATTGTATACATAGACGAGAATTTCAAATAATAAAAAAATTATAAAATAATCAATAAAAACGAAAGAAACTGTAATTTAAAATGAAGAATTGGTTCTGATACATTGAAATCCTTTGAAGTATCTGCGTTGTGTATGAAGTAAAAAACAATTGATCAACAAGATCAATCCACTTAGGCAGATGATGGTGTTAAGAAATGCAGAATCATCAGCAAAATGTTTTAGGGAAATTTGGACTAATAAGAGGGTTGAAAGTAATTTATTCTATTGGGTATCAGGTCTTTGACAAGATGGTGTCATGGACATTCTAAAGATGAGACAGCTCCAGTGAACTCAGGAACAAATTGATCAGACGTAAGTTGGGATTCAGATAACTCTTTCTAGAAGGTTGGGGAGGATATAAAGGGAAGGAGGAAAGGTAAGTTATTAAGGGTAAGGCATAGGCATTATACACCAAGCACAGAGAGATCAAGGTATGGAAAGGCAAGAACAGAAGCTAGGTGTTGAGCAAAGCCCTAGCTGAAGTATTCTGGGAATACAGGACCCAAGGCAGGCTTCTATAGGAGACAACACTTTCCTTTTGAGACAGAAACAATGAGAACAGATATGAGTCTAATAGACTGAAGAGAGAAGATGCCTGTGTTCACAGCTAAGCATTTCTTCTTGTATTTTTGTTTTTAATTTCAATGATGTCTATGCTACACTTCTATGATGGAATAAAAGCATCTTAAATTTTATTTCGAATCAATTAATGGAGTTTTCTTTCTGCTCTTTATCCGAACCACCCCAAGATATCTATGTATGATTTGGAGAGTCTTTCCACGTGGTTTTAGTTTCATGGTGCTAACATGGGAGGAGAGTGAGAAAGCTGGCATAATAAGCAGAGAAATACAAAGATGGTTATTCTGCGTCTGCATGGAAGGAAAGGCTGAAGCAAGCATAACAGGAACATTTTTATTTCATTTTGAAACATTATTACATTGAGAAGAAAATTTTATTTGTGAACAAGTTTGCTAGGAAATTGCATTTTAGAAAAGTAGGTCACCGTGATTTCTGGTTTTATTGGGAAACCATGAAACATTTGAACTACTGGTATCACCTTCCAGAAACTTCCTCTATCCCAGCCTGGATTCACATCAAACTCATTTTTTTCTTCCCTAGTTGAAGCATCCAAACACATAAAAGGAATGAGAGGTATTATTTATGTGGTGGTAGGCAGTATGTATCTTCTTTACTGAGTAGAATTTGAGGGGAGAGCTGTTTTACTAAGTGATAAGTTCCTGCCATTTCACTATAGATTTATTGTGTCCCTGAGAACCTACTTCAGAATGATTTGGAGAAGCCAGAAACAGCATTGTCCAGACTGTCCTCTGACTTCTGTTTATTTATTTTTTAGTTAAGTGAGTGCACAACTGTTGCATTATTGGGGAGAGAGAGAGAGAGAGAGAGAGAGAGAGAGAGAGAGAGAGAGAGAGAGAGAGAGAGAGAGAGAAATAAACTGTATGTAGGCCAAATAGGATTATCCTCTTAATGATGCTAATGTGAATTACTTTTAATAGGATTAAATCCCATGGGTTTAGAGTAATAGAGAGAATCATCTTCGCTATTTCAACAGGATGTGCCTAAGTGGTGTAGAAGGGTTCTGAAAAAATATTAGCATTCTATAGGTAAAGCAGTCCCTGGACATAATTAAAACTCGTCACTCAAAGCTGGAAATTATATTCCTATTTAATATTTGATTTAATTATTTTGTGTAAAACCATTCTTTTTTTCAGAAAAAAATGGGAAACTGGATAAAATATTTATATACAGCACCACCCTTTGCATGTGCAGTGTGATATACCAGAAAAATAGTTCCTTGTGAATTATTTCCAGATACCCTAAAATGAATTAAATTCCATTGGGCATTAGTAAAATAAGAATTTATGATACAGTAAAGGTTGAGCTCTAAAATATAGGAGAAAATAAAACATTCAATACATGGCATTGGAAAATTGATTATTTGGTGACATGTATCAACCTCTATTTCACATTACCAATAAATTAAATTTTGTACATCCAGATACAAGGAAAATACAGATCATTATAGATACATTCTTGGGGCTAAAATACCTTGTCTTAAGCATGTTTTCTCTGCTTTTTAAGCCAGAAACTGTAGAGAAAAGATGAAAAGTTTTGAGCATATGAACTGAGTCTCTGCTGCCCCATGTCATAAAGAATGCGAAAGAAAAGATTTCAGACTAAGAACGTTTGCAGGGTTTACAAGAAGTCTTTTATCTTACTCTAAAAATAGCTCTCAAAAAATAGCTAGACCAACATTTCCCCTGGCAAATCACTGTAATAAGAAAATAGGTCAATATCACGAATAGGCAATTCATTATTAAAAGATGCAAATTACCAAGAAAGAAGACACGTTATTCATTTTTCAAGTTTCAAAACTGAAACAGCTAATGACACAGGAGATGGCAGAAGAAGAGAAGCTAAGCCTACTCATGAAGTACTGGCGACACTCGTGTGGGGGACACTGTGATGTGTCGTCTATGCCCTCCTTTAATGGACACTTAGTAATCCAGGTTCTGGGGCTGTCCCATCTACAGAGATTCACCAGTAGATACAGTAGAAGAAAGTCTTTATCCAAGCATACACCTGTCCCTTGTGTGGCTCACGTCTAATGACTGGCCAATATGGTGGTAAAAGCACCCAGTCATTCAGCATAACTAAGAGTCATTCTAGCTGCTGAGCCCTTGGGGTAAGAAAACCATCACTTCTAGCCCATGCTGAAGATTCATTGCTGCTTCTTTCCAACTCCCCCTTCCATATAAGCTGGTACCAAGGGTATATTCAGTATATTAAACCCCAAACCTTACGTTTTCTGATTAGGGAGAGTTGGATCTGCTACTCCTAATTTCTATACTTTTCAAGAGAAGATTGCTTATGGGTATCAATAGCTTGCCATTTCGCTTGGGGATTTTGTTTCCATAAAGATAGCCATGAAAAGAAGAAAAGTGTATCTCTAACAATGTTCATTAGCTGGAGTCCTGATGACGTAAAAACTATATAGCTAATCTATTGGCCATCTGTTAGATATCGCCAAATTGTTCCCAATCATACAGTTACCGTAAGGCCACAAGAAATGGAACCATGAACATGATACTGTGGTGTGGTACTTCATAAAATTGAAAAATAATTCATAGTATGATCCATAAGATGACAGATTTCTAGGGAATGTGTTCAGCATAATGTTTTGTTTTCGTACTAGCATCATCGCGGACAAGAGAAAATGTAATTACCCATTGTTTTTCTCTGAGAATTGAGCTTACATATTCCTTGCAATTACGTGTTCTCTGAATTTTCTAAATATCAAGCATAATTGAAAATGTGTTATTCAATTGGAGAAAGCCTAGCTCAGCTGTTACTTGAGTTAAATTCCCAGCAACCACAAGGTGGCTCACAACCACCTATGATCTGATATGATGCCCTCTACTGGTGTGCAGGTGTACATGCAGATAGAGCATTCATACATAAACAATAAATCGATCAATCTTTAAAAACACCCTTTAAAATGAGAAAAGGCTTAATTTCTATTTTTTGAAGACTAGGACAAAAAAAGAAGTTTGAGCTCAGACCCATGCCTTCTAACAAGGACACTACTGCTATGATTTATTTTGTTCTGCTCCGGGGACTCCCCAGAAACACACTTATCTTTGACATCCTTTTCAATACAACTTCCAAGCTGTGAACACCCTACTTCCTCACTCCCTACCACACATGAAAGTTTACATCGCCGTGCATGTAAACTCCTTTGCCAAGGATCTTAAAATTAAAGGACTGCTTCATAGTCAGAATTTGCCTAAGGATAGCTTCTATGAACTCTTTTTTGAGACATTCATGGGATAATTTAACCAAAATTTCTAGGGCAGTGATCTTGGAGGTCTACCCTTGGAATCGAAGAGAGGGAGGGTTGGTTGAGCGAAACAGAGGCAGTGTGTGCATATGCATTGGGTGGAGTGGGGGTGTCTTTACAACCATTGCAACCAGCAGAGTAGCTATCTGTGAGAGGCAGGAGGGAAGTTCAGTTCAACACTGCTTCAAACTTTGAGAGTCTGACCCCCAGTAGTTTACTTTAGGCATAAATTAGGCATTAAATAGCAGAGTTTATTGAAAAATTTCCCGATAGTAACTCAAATAAAATGTATAAAATAAAGCTTAAGGCTTATATCGAAACAATCTGTAAAGTACACGTGACAACTTCCATGAAAATGAGTTCTATAGATTGACTGAATGTGACACCTTCCAAAAAGATAGGTTCTATAGACTGACAAACTCACAGTCAGGGTCTAGGGAAGGATATGGTGTGGTGTCAGACACCGATAGTGCGAAGGTCACCAGGCTTTTAACCATGTCCCTTCTCAGCCTCCCAGGCTGAAAACAGGTTATGCATCCCTCCCTTTGAAGGGACAACCCAATGTGTTTAAGGTTCCTGGGTGCCCTAGTGCTTAACTGTGACCACAAGACCCTCTGTACCTCCCCAAAGATGGAACTAGGAATTAGCATCTTGGGATCTGCATGTTCTTCTTCCTTCAAAGTGGTTGTGTTTCAGTGTTTTCCATTTCTAGTTCTGAGTACATTCAAACAATTTGAATTCCAGTTTCCACGTTCTTTTAATTTTATCTCTTATAGTAACCTAGTTCATTAAAAATATTTGAACCAAATTGTGTTATCTGCTCTTAGAAATGCTTTAAGTGACTTACACTTTCACATTTACTTTATATGCAATAAAATCTGAAAAAGAAAACAATAAAAATCATGTTTGTATTTTCAAAGTCACTTTCAAAAGAACATTTTGTTATTCTTCGTATTCCTCTTACTTAAGAAAGCAGAGAGAGATGACTCTTAAAAGCTATAAGAGAGATTCTCCCCAGTGGGACATGTGGTTTTTAACAAGGAAAGCTAAATAACCAATTACATTCTCATTTCTTTTTACAATGTTCACAGACTCTCCCATATTGTGTTCTGTTTTAAGCATTTACCTTATTTTTTATCTCAGTTTTGCAAATATATTTTTTTCTTTTCATGGTGAATAATCTCTGTATTAATACTTGATGACCTGTGAGGTGTTAATATATTTTTATTATAAGCCATTTTACATAATTTCACAATTAAATAGAATATACATTATGAATGAAATTTTGTCATATCCTATAAATTCTTTATCATCTTGACTGATTTGTGATTTTAACACTTACACGTTCATTGTACAAATATAATGATATGGGTTAGTAGCACCCCTTAGAGTCACCTATTAGATTATTCCTCCTGCATATATACACACAGGACCATCAACATAGATTAATTTGCTTGGACTACAAAAGTCCTGCCTTCATTGAATGTAGACTGCTAATTAGAAAATTTACTTTCCTTAAGCATTTGATTTTCTTCTTAGGGACAAACCACTTGAAAAAATAGTTCTGCATGTGTGTATGAAAACTACAAAAAATAAAAACAAAAATAACAAAACCGGACCCAAACAAACAAACAAACCAAAGAACTCCAAAGCTAAAACATTTTCTTCGGTTTCCAAATTTTATTGCATAAGAAAAAGTTTGTGTGCATGTGTGCATATGTAAATGCGTGCATGTGTGTGTGTGTTTGTGTGTGCAAATGCGTGCTATAAATCAATTTTTAATCTCTGCATTTACAGAGCATCAATCTTTTGAAATTCATTGTCAGATGAATATTTTAAAGTGTAGGATGCTCCCACAGTAAAATGAATGATTCATTTCAGTTATAGAAAATGGCATTTCATTTCAGTCAAAACCTATCCAGACACGAATGACATGAATCTGTTCAGAGCTTTTCTAGTTCAGATATCTAAAGATTGAGCAAAAGCTTGTTTCTCATTAGTTTAGCTATTGGTGAACATTGTCTCTGTTCTCTCTAGATTTAGTGGGCAGCCTGTCTGCAACCCATAAGGCACAAAGATCTAGACATTTGCTCTCCCGTTTTGCTCCATTCTTGGGAGGTCACACTATTTGGGGGGTTGTGTGGGGAAAATCTGCCATGATTGTTTGCATGGAATTTGTGGCTCATATTGAGGGCTGGTGGGATGCCTAAGGAACTCTGTACACTTACTATGGAGCCTCCAAACCCTTAAGGAATGCATGGCCCAGGAAAACTGGGAACCAGGAAAATGTAGGATATTAGAAAAATATAACACGTTTACTGTTATCCTTGCTGAGTTCTCAAAACTCTTCAAACAATTTGGAATAAACAGTCTTTAATGTTTAGCCTTTCAGTCTTGAAGTTTTCATTCAGGCATTTAACAAAATTTATGGCTTACCTATTTGAACAGAGGATACAGTGGTAAATGCCAAAGGTGTTTTCAAGCTTGTGAGATGTTTGGGATCCAGTGTGTAGGAAGACGAGAATACAAAGACTTTGCACAAAGGCATGTGCAAGTCAAAATGGCAATGCTTAGAAGGAAAAGGAGAAGAGCACTTCTTTTCATGGAAGGCAAAGGTGATTGTGGAAACCAGTTAAGACATGAAAGTAAGTATGCTCATTAGCTAGGTGAGGAGGGAGAAGTAGACCATGTCCTTTTATTAGAGGCATCTTTTGAGTTACTGCATAAGAAAAGATAAGCGTAGTCATATTTCCCATCCTTGCAACAGTGGCTTCAAAGGTCATGGGATCTTATACATGACTTTCTCTTTAATCCTATTGCTGTTTCTTTAGAATGCTATAGAGCAACTCTCCTATTCATTAAGTTTTTAAAGTATTATTTTGGAAAATCCCATAACAGATCAAAAATATAAAGGTGAGTGTTTTCTTAACAATGCTGACATTTTAATGTTGTCAGCTTTTCTAAGCCATTATTAGACTAAAGCTTCTTTAGAACCGAGTTGTAGTCTCCTGAGATTACCATTTGTCCTATCTTTGAGCAACATTTTTAATGAGGGACCATTTATCAACAATAATTTTTTGATCTTGACATGCCTTAATTATGGTCTGTCAACTGGATATTGATCATTTCTGAGGTTGACTTTTTTCAGCATTGCATGGTGAAGTATCACTAGAAAACAGTGAATTGGCCATGTCTGTATTGTGGATTATTGTTACTGCAAAGTTGCCACCCTTTGCATGTTTCCTGTTTCTTATCCTGTGTGTGAATGGAGGACCTACAGTTAAGTTTCTGTATACATATATACTATAATGGCCATATATAGTATTTATATACTATATATATAAACTATATATAGTTATATATGCAAAAGCTAGATAGATATGGTTATATACACATATGCAGTATATATAACATATATACATAAACTATAATTAGTTTATATATATATATTATTTATGACTCTGCCTCCAGACAAAACGAACAAACTCAGAAAATTTGATGGAACGAGGCTGCATATACAGATGCTCACCTTCATGCTTTATGCCTATTCTTGAAACTGAGAGGGCATCAGGACCAAACTTCTTATTGCCTAGGGACACTGTCCTAGTCAACTCTAATCCCACCACATTTTGCCGAACCAAGTGCTATGGGCTGCATTTTGTCTTGTCACCTCTTCAGTACCTCAAAATGGAGTCTTATTTGAAGAAATAGTCATCATGGATGTAGCCAAAAGGATGTCATGACAGAGTACAGTGTACAGAGTACAGTTAATATGACTGGTATCCTAACAAAATGAATACATTTAGAAACAGGGACACAGAGGTATGTACATACACACACAAACATACACGGAGAGAGACATAATCATACTGACACCCACTCCCCAGAAAACACCCTATGAAGATGAAGGCAACGATGAAGCAACTCGTTTATAGACCGAGACATGGATGCCTGTAAGTCCTCAGAGACCAGGCAAAAGCATGGGACCAGTTCTCTACAGGCTTCGGGAGGAATTAGCCCACAAGTACCATGACATTAGAACTGAGAGACTGTACAGTTCTACTGCTTAATACACTCAGTTTGTCGCCCTCTGGCATGGCCACATTTCAGTGGCTCAGTAGGTCTGCTAAGATTATTCAGGCTTACAAATACTTAATAAGAGAAAAGTTATAAGCATCACAGCTGCTTGGTTGGAACAATGTTCCTCCTGCCTGTGACACACAGTGTCTCTCTTGCCCCCTTTTATCATAGAACTTATTACCATTCATTTTCATTTCTCTCTACACCTACTATGCCTTGCTGCTTCTCCTCCTTAGCTTCTATGCATCTATTTCACTATGACTTGCAAAAGCCTTCCTTTGTCCTCCAAGTACTTCCTATTCTTTTTCACTTTAACTAAGAACTCGTGCTTTTGTCCTGGTGACACAAACATACTTCCTCTTTGATTTTTCCTGCATTTTTTTCTGTTCTTTCGTGTCTGCCGCTTCTCTCGTCCTATCCTTATTTCAAAATTTGCAAACTAGTCTATGGTTCATTTGTTCTGTGACTTTGTTTTCACAGCCAAGAAAGCCTAAGGTCTGCAATTAGTCACTGCAAGGGATATGGGCAAAACCTTTGGATAATGTCAGAGAGCCAGTTACTGACAACACATTTGTTTTCAAGTTAAAAATGTATAATTGAAATACAAAGAAATCTTGTATAAAAGCCTGATTTCTATATGTGAAATTAAAGGTTTTCCGTTCTCCCCTCAGGTTTGGTTTGTTAAACGTTTGTTTGAACTTTTTATGTGCATGTGTGTGTGGGGGTAAGGAGTGACATGTGTGCACCCTCAGATATGGATGATGGGAATCGAAGCTAGGTCCTCCAAAAGAAGCGACTAAGCCATTTTTTCCAGCTCTTCTTCTTCTTCCTCTTCCTCTTCCTCTTCCTCTTCCTCTTCCTCTTCCTCTTCCTCTTCCTCTTCCTCTTCCTCTTCTTCTTCTTCTTCTTCTTCTTCTTCTTCTTCTTCTTCTTCTTCTTCTTCTTCTTCTTCTTCTTCATTTTTATTAGATGTATTTCTTTATCTACATTTCAAATATTATTCCCTTCCTGGTTTCCTGTCCATAAGCCCCCAACCCCTCCCCCTCCCCCATATGGGTATTCCCCCATCCATCCTCTTTACTGCCCCCCATCCCCCTGCACTGGGGGTCCAACCTTGGCAGGACCAAGGGCTTCCCCTTCTACTGGTGCCCCAACAAGTCTATTCTCTGATACATATGCAGTTGGAGCCCTGGATCAGTCCATATATAGTCTTTCAGTAGTGGTTTAGTCCCTGGAAGCTCTGGTTGGTTGGCATTGTTGTTCTCATGGGGTTGCAAGCTCCTTCAACTCTTTCAATCTTCCCTCTGATTCCCACCAAGGGGGTCCTGTTCTCAGTTCAGTGGTTTGCAGCTAGCATTGACCTCTGTATTAGACATGCTCTTGATGTGTCTCTCAGGAGAGATCTATATCCGGTCCCTTTCAGCATGCATTTTTTAGCTTCATCAATCTTATCTGGTTTTGGTGGCTGTATATATATGGATGACATGTCGGTCAGGCTCTGAATGGCCGTTCCTTGAGTTGCTGCTCTAAACTTTGCTTCCATATCCCCTCCTATGGATATTTTTTCCCCTTTCAAGAAGGAGTGGGAGCATCCGCATTTTGGTCATCCTTCTTCTTGAGCTTCCTGTGGTCTGTGGATTGCATCTTGGCTATTTCAGATTTTTGGCTAATATCCACTTATCAATGAATGCATACCAAGTGTGTTTTTCTGTGATTGGGTTACCTCACTCAAGATGATATTTTCTAGTTCATTCCATTTGCCTATGAATTTCATAAAGTCATTGTTTTTGATAGCTGAGTAGTATTCCATTGTATAGATGTACCACATTTTCTGTATCCATTCCTCTGTTGAAGGGTTCTTTCCAGCTTCTGGCTCTTATAAATAAGGCTGCTATGAACATATTGGAGTATGTGTCTTTGTTGTCTGTTGGAGCATCTTTTGGGTATAGGCCCAAGAAGAGTATAGCTAGGTCCTCGGGTAATGGAATGTCCAATTTTCTGAGGAACCTCCAGACTGATTTCCAGAGTGGTTGTACCAGGTTGCAATCCCATCAACAAGGGAGGAGTGTTCCTCTTTCTCCACATCCTCACCAGCATCTGCTGTTACCTGAGTTTTTATCTGAGCCATTCTGACTGGTCTGACTGATGTGAGGTGGAATCTCAGGGTTGTTTTGATTTGCATTTCCCTGAGGACTAAGGATGTTGAAAATTTCTTTAGGTGATTTTTGGTCATTTGAAAATCCTCAGCTGAGAATGTTTTGTTTAGCTCTGTACACCATTTTAAATAGGGTTATTTGGCTCTCTGGAGTCTAATTTCTTGAGTTCTTTGTATATTTTGGATATTATCAAAATGTCCTCTGTCAGATGTAGGATTGGTAAAGATATTTTCCCAATCTGTTGGTTGCCCTTTAGTCTTGATGACAGTGTCTTTTGCCTTACAGAAGCTTTGCAGTTATATGAGGTTCCATTTGTCCATTCTTGATCTTAGAGCATAAACCATTGGTGTTTTTTCAAGGAAATTTTCCCAAGTCCTATGTGTTCAAGGCTCTTCCCCATTTTTTCTTCTATTAGTTTGAGTGTATCTGGTTTGATGTGGAGGTCCTTTATCCACTTGGACTTAAGCTTTGTACACAGTGAAAAGAATGGATCGATTTGTATTCTTCTACATGCTGACCTCCAGTTGAACCAGCACCATTTGTTGAAAATGCTATCTTCCTTCCATTGGATGGTCGAATCTCAAGTGACCATAGGTGTGTGGGTTCATTTCTGGGTCTTCAATTCTGTTCCACTGATCTATCTGCCTATCTCTGTACTTGTAGCATACAGTTTTTATGATTATTGCTCTGTAATACTGCTTGAAGTTAGTAGGCAGCCAGTTTTGAGAAAGATTCTTCTAGGTGGAATGAATATCAACACACTTGAGGTAGGTTCAGAAGTGAAGACCAGCCAAGGCTGTAGATGAGAGTCCAGAAGGAAAGCATTGTATATGAAGAGGTGAATTGTTGGCTGATAGGTTCATTCTTGCAAAGGGTTAAGAGTACTGATGTCTTTATAGGCTTGAACCGTCTAGAGGTGAAATAATGCTGAAGCCATAATCCAAGTTCATGATGACTCCCCTGAGGCCACCTGATCAGGTGTCTCATACAACTGGATTTCTGCTGTTTCCTCTCCACATCTCTACAACTTTTCTAGAGTTCCTGATGTTTATACCTTCTCATCAACTGCATGATTCAATTGAATAAAGTGCTTTAAGAACTCATACATAGCAAAATGAACTTTTTGAAAAACAGAAAGATGAGATAAAAATACCTTTTAAGAGGGTGCCTTTGGCATTTATTTACATAATTAAAAAGGACCAATATAAAAGTGCCATTAAAATATCATGTTCTTGTCCAAGAAACACAATACATCTCTATGATTTTTGCATAGCTCTTAATCCTTAAATGAAATCATTCATGAACCAGAAAAAGAAACAGCAAAGAATAAGAATTTATTTTCACCAATCTGCTACTCTCTTTAGGTTTTACTTTTGTAAATTTTTTATGGCACATCAAGAGATTTAGGGAGCTAATTTTTAGAAAATTATTATAGGAAAGATTCAAAATGGGAATTTGATAATGGCTTATTAATGAACAGAGATTCAATGTTTGTGTTATAATAGTTATAGAAAAATGTTACCAGCTAACTAGGTTGATATTATGTGCTCATTTGAACTATTTTTATTGGAATGTATATGTAATGTTTCTGTTTCCTGATTTTCTCTATAATTATGAAGCTTTTCAAGACTATGTACCTAGCTCTGTTCGGTTTTTACATATATTTCTTAAAGGATAATTAGCCATTATCTTACATATTTGAGAGTCTATAATTTATTTTTATGCATCCAATTGAATACTGAATTCTTGTTTTGTTTTGAAGCTTTATTTTCTGATAATTTTTTACTATTACATTGTTTCAAGTTAGTAGTCATTCAAAAGTAAACTTTGAGTACTGGTAGGATTATTTTACCTTTGTCCAAAAATTTAAACCGTTATTTTTGTAACTTGTTTTACGGTGCATTAAAAAATTATCTATGCAGAATTTGATGTTTGCCTGTTCGAATAAGGTGTCACTAACTAATTACATCAAAATCTGCTGATTTCATTCATGCTGAGCTTATGACCAGAAAGTATGAAATTTGTTTTAGATAAGACTCAGTGGATTTAGTTCCTGTGAATGATGCCAGGTTGGCAACCTTTGAGTGGTGCCAGATGGAGAGGGGAGATGTTGGTTTTTATTTTAATGAACAGAATAGAGAAGCAGGTGCTCCACGAGTAGTGTCAGGTGTTGCAGGGATTTTTGACTTGCACTTCCTCTCCAGCGTTTAGTCCTGTTTTGAAATAAATAAGGGCTAGGAATGGAAGGAAAAGTAGGAAGCTTTTCCTCACTGAGAATTCCTGAGCTAAAACCATCACTGTGAGGCTCAGCAAAGTTAAAAATCAAGATTTCAATAGTCAGATGCTTTGTGTATTAGACCTACTAAAATATTTGCATAACTGTTAATGCTGAATTCACTTACCATCACCACATCTTGGAAATGAAAGATGTGACGACCTCCTAATGTAATATTCTTACAGGCAGAGAGAGTTATTACTGATCACATGGCTATTTAGGGCTATAACTTCAATCCAACTCATATCTCTGTCTATATATTTCATTTATTTTTGTTCTTTGTTGTCTGAGACAGGATCTTATTTAGCCCTGGGTGGCCTCCAACTCATTATATAGCTGAGGATGGTTTTGAACTTCTGATCTTCTTGCTTCTCCCTTTTGAGTTCTGTGAGCACAGGCCTGTGCAACCACACTGGTCATCATGGTACACCATCATGGTAGCCAAGCACTTCCCCTACTAGAGCACAGTTCGATTCCCAAATCTTACTCTCTATTCTTCACTTTGAATCTATCACTGTTAGCACTGGGTTGCTAAACAACTTAATTAAAAGGACAGTAAGACTATCCTGTTTTGGAACACTAGTTTTACTTAGTGAGTTGAAACAGGAATTTAGAAAATATATAAAACTGGGAGGGAAAAGTGGCGGGAAGTGATAGGAGAAGAATTAGAGGTGGGGGAAGTGGGGTGGATTGTTCAAAATGCACAAAAAGCTTTTAAGAATTTCTTGAACAACAACAAGAAAAAAAAAAAACATCTACTCGGATGGTGACGGTCACTTTTATTTCCCAACTTGATAAAATGTAACATTACCTGGGAAGAGAATCTGAATGAAAGATAATCTAGATCAGGATGGCCAGTGAATGTATATATGAGTTTTTTGTTTTTGTTTTTTAAACTTACATTAACTAATAATGGGATGATTTATCCCACCATGGGCAGCAATATTCCCTAGTCAGGGAAATTTCTGGACTGTATAATAGTAAAAAAATGAGCTGAGTACTATCCGTGCCTGCATTTAGTTCTCTTAACTCTTAACTGTAGATAGGATATGACTAGCTATTCCAAGTTCCTGTTGCTTTGACTATCCTAGAGTAATGGACTATATACCCTGAAATCATGAGCTGAAATAATCACTTTCTCTCCTAAAACAAACAAACAAACAAACAAACCCAAATACCTTGTTGACTGATTTCCTCCATAAAATGTATTTGTGAAGCAAACAAAGCAAGTTACTGCTGGTACTTTTTTTTCAAAGGCAATTTTAACATTTAAAAATGTATTATTATTATTATTGTTATTATTTATTACTACTATTATTACTGTTGTTGTGTGTATGTGTATGTGTGTATGTGTGTGTGTGTTTACATGTAGGGGCGTATTTGTCAGACATATATAAATATCAGAGGATAACTTTATAGGGTTGAGTCTTTCCTTCTATCAAGATTTCTGTAGATTCAAGTCAAGCCATCAATTGTTTTCTCATGGAGCCTTCTCTCTGTCCAGCAGTTCATACTTTTGAATTGAGACCGAACATTACAAGATCCTCTATTAGTATTTCCAGGTAGATTCCCCACCCCTTTTGGCAGCTAGTATATCAGAAATGAAAAAATATTTTCAGCCTAAATTAAATCTTTTAATTAACAGTCATTATTATTTTAATATAACCTGATTGCAGTACAAACTTTGAAGAGAACAATTAAATCATGCTGAGAAAGAGCTCATCACAATCACAACACATTAATCTCTTCTAGATTATTCCATATTTTTCTGTATTCAAAAAAAGCATTTTCTTAATATCTCTGTCCTGTAGTTGTAGGACTTATGGCTATGTTCATTTTAAATGAAAATAAAGTCTGTCATATAATATATCGGATTATAACTACAATCCTCCCTCATGACAGCATAGCAGAAAGATCAAGTTACAGGATGTAAAGTGAATAGAAACGAAGGCACATGCAGGTATGAAATGTATCTTGGTTTGTTTTGCTGAATAAACATAGTCATGTCATGGTCTTTAATGTCTCTCAGTGCTTTCCTGTGTTAAAGGGTTGGTCACTAATGTAGGACTTTTTATAGATGGAAAATTGAAGCTATTAGATCATGAGGTCTTCTGTCACAGTGCTTCATTATTGGGAGAGATAGAAATTAAGAAGCAGAAAAAATAAATGTGGGAAGAAAAATACTTTGCCTGACACATGAACTGAACAGAACTGAATATTGAACCTATGTCCTCTTGTCTCCAGGAAGTAAGTCTATGGATATGCCTTTCGGGATGTAACCTGTCACATGCATAGCTCTGTCCTCTCTTCTTCCGTTCTGCAGCAGGGTGCACAAATTTGCACTGTCATGTGCTCCTTGACATGATGTTCTGTCTCACACAGTCCCAGAAAATACAGAACACGACAGCGTGGAAGCCAATCTCTGAAGTTGTGAGTCGTGATAATTATTCCTTCTTCAAGATGTTTGTTTGGTTCAGCAATTTTTTCATATCTCTGGAAAGTTGATTGATATAAGTAGTCAAGGTGATTTTTGCATGGCTTTTTCCACCTTCCTTCTTTCTCTAGCTCATTATTTGTATCAGGTGTCCCTCATTCTCAGTTTGCTATTTAACTTGCTTTGTTATCAATTATGCATTGCTGGAACCTTGTCAATCTCTGGACAGGTTAAGTCTAGTTTGACTACATCTGTCCTTCCTTTCCATCTTTCTATCCATCATCCAGGCACAGTGAGGTTCCAATAAGATCAGCCATAGCCAAAAAGGCCACAAAAAAAAAAAAAAAAAAAAAAAAAAAGCAAAGCAAAGCAAAACAACAACAAAACAAAAAAAAATCGGAGAAAGACTTCATCTCTTCTCTAGCTCAGTACATGGGGGACTGTGTCAACTTACACCTTTTGGTCATGCCTATCTATTTCTGGACCTCTCTTCTGGTGAAGATAAGTTCTACAAAGCAGGATAAGCAATAGAGGGTAAGAATTTTTGGAAAGAGGACGATTTAGGTTTAAAATTCAGCTTCAATTCTTATTTTCTATTTGACACTAGGCAAAACACTATTTTTTCCTCTAAGGATTCTATTTCTGAGAGTCATGGGGATGCCTAGGTAGATCATTCATGCAAAGACTCTGGCAGAGAGCAAGCTCTAGTACATGCTGTAGATTACATTGGGAGGCCGAGGTATACGGGAGCAAGAGGTTGGGTTTTCGAGGCAGGAAGATAGATATTTGGATCCTGGTAAAAATCATCACTAGCAAGCTATTTTCCTTCAGAGATTTAATTTTCTCATCTGTAATAGCACCTGTTCTACAGAGGTCTTAGTAAAATAGTAGATCAGCTGTCACTCTAGGTCATAATCTAGGGAAAGAATCAATATTCTTCCTTCTGTTTCTTTGGTGCTGTTTGCTTTCCTCTAGAAGACTTTGCAAGCTTTTCATGAACCTCCCAGGAACTGAGTACATTATCCAGGGATCTGGAAGGAATCTACACTCATTCATTCACCCACTTACTTATTCATGCGTGCCACAAATATCTATTAATAGCTGTGTGTGTCCTTTCTTTGGCCTCCGTGTATTGGACTTCCTCTCAGAATGGACAGGCAGGGCTGCCTCTGCAGAATCCTGTTCAACAACTTCCACTGACCCTTGTCCTGCTGTGGTTACTGGTTTGTCTTTCTCAGTTATACATAATCCATTCTAACTTCAACCTAGCACAGTTTGTTTTTACTCTGACAGTCCCCTAAAGGTTTATTTTATTTTTTCAGGTCTAGGTTCTTCTGCTGTTCAACATAAAAAAAAGCAAACTACTTTGGGAAACTATTCTGCAAAGAATAGACTATAGAAAAATAGAATAGAATAGAAGAATATAGAAGAATAGAATATAGAATATGAAAAGTTAGAGGATATTATTCATACTTCCTGTATCTTACAAGGACTTATTAGGTGCTGGGCATTGCAGTGGGCTTCCTGGATGTCATTAGTGAATCAGTATAAGCAATCTATGTCTACGTAAAACTTAATGTCTAGCATGGAGGAGAGTAAAATAAATGGACAATTAAAATGTTATGTGGTAATAATTTTTCTTTTACAGAGGAAAAATGGGCTTGATCCACACCTGACCAACTCAGGAACAATGTCTTAACTAAGAGAGAGAGGCCTCAACGAAAAATCAAAATCTCTGTCCAAAGAGGTGCAAGCAGTGGCAAGAGGGCATAATTTGATCATGGCGGCAGGCAACATGGTGTGTAGTTGGAGAGGAAACATCCAGTGAGAATATATCAGATGTTAGGGTGCATAGCGCCCTGGCTACAAGTGGATTTGTAAGCTACAACGGGGAAGTGATTTTATTCAAAGACTATTAGGTAGCCGCTACAGGGTTTTAAACAGGGCAGAGACATTGTCAAGTTTGGTTTTATAAGGCTGACTTTGGCAGGAGCCCATACAATGATGAGGAAGGAAGGCAATACTGGACACAGCTCATCCAGTTAGAAGGATTTTACAGTGATTTGGGCAAACAAGGAGACATCTCTAGCCAGAATCATGGAGAAAATTGGCAATGACTTGCACGGATCACTTTATGAATTTGGGCAATAAATACATATTGATGCTGTGCCAGGCACTGTACTAGGTGTTGGAGCTTAACTTATAATCAGAAAAGGACTTTTCTCACTCCCGATGGGAGTCTGACTGTTTGAAGGTAATGTTCAGAATGTACTAAGGTGTCTCAGGATAGGAATTTGGTGATAACATGGAGAGTTCAACTGAAAGGCAAGTGAAATACGTGAAAGTCAAATTCAGCATTTACTTGTGCCCCAAACTTTTCACAGTGTGGAAGAAGGGGCAACGGAAAAAGAGAAAAGTGCTTGAGTCACAGTGCTTCCTTTCATTCAATGGAAAGTGCCCTTCCACATCTCGACTACCAGCTGTGAACATGGGGCTAGGATCAGAGGTGGTAACAGAAAGATGCAATGGAGTAGTAGCCAGGCAACTTGGGGAGATCAGCAAGCTTGGGAAGAACTGATGAACTCAGATGTATAAAGGTTGGACAAGTTATCCTCAAAGATGTCTAGCAAGAATTCCTCAGTGAATAGTTCTGCATTGACCATACTCCTATACTCTGACTGGAGATTGCCTAGGTTGAAAGACTGGAATGTTGATCAAACCTGGAAAGAGCAGGCTGTGTCAGTCGATGTCCAGGATCTGTGGGACCATGTAGAGCTAGGACCACGCAGGGAGCATCAGAGTGGTTTGTAAGGCTGGACTGTATAGGGCTAGCGCCCTTGGAGCCGTCTAGGAAGCAGATTTCAAGGGAATCCCTGGAGCTAGTGAATTGTTGGAACACTCTGAAGTTTATCTGAAATCTTCTGGAACAGATAGGCTAGGGACAGCAGGTAACGGTAAGGAGATCGTGGGGGAAGCTTTTATCTTGGGTCTACATTTGAAACTTAAGGCCCATGGTCTAGGTGAGGGGAGTCCCAAGATCAAGGAAAGGCAGAGAGAAACAGGAAAAGTGGGAGAAATCCCAGCATCAGGAGTAGACAGGTGGGAAAAATTTAGTCCATTGGACCTGTGATAGGTGGATTCAAGTTGATTTTCTGAAACTTATAAGACTTGTGTAAGTTTACAAAAGAGATACAAGTTTTAGATATGTTAGTGTTATCATCCTTTGTGATCTGTACTGAAATTCATATTGTAGAAAGGGCAGTAGATTTATGTTTTTGAATGATAGTAAAATTTGGGGACCTAAGCAATAGCATAGAGAGAAGGAAACAAATCTGAAACAACTTTTTGTATACCTTAAATCACTTTTTTCAGCATTAAAGTTCTAATATGGCAAACTCATAATTTAACTATTTCTCCCAATGGTGACCACTATGGTAGAGCAGAAATTTCAGCCTCATTAAGAGGAGATAAAATACATTTGGGAAGACTTTGGCGGCCCTCCCAGCGTTTAGGTGTAAATGATCATCCACTCTTTGTATGTTGAGCCATAGCTGACTCTTGACTCTTGCAAGCTGTCTCCTTCATTGCAACGGTGCTGTCTGGTGGGCTGGACTGTGCACTGAGAATGCTATGCTGTAATACAGATATGGGATTGTGAGCTTTAAGTACATTATTAAATCCTGCCATCCTTCTGTTCTTATAACCATAAATAAAATAATGTCACCAAAAGAATGAAATCCAGGTACATTACTGATAATGAGCTGCTTCAGTCACTAGCTTCTTAAAAATAACAACATGATAACATTCACAGTCTTTCCACATCAAAAATGTAACATCACAGCATGCGTGATTTTAGGACATATGGATATGTGTCCATGTGTGTTTAACCTCTGTTAAGTTCCTTTCCATAAACTGAGGACTTGCTGTGCAAGGTAGATTCCTTATATGCATTTAAAATCTCCAACATGTCTTTCAAGCCATTGGGCACCACTTACGAAAGCAGAATGTATTTTGATCATGAGCTCATCTTTCTTTAGTATAGTTAAAAGAACTAGCTATAAATAGAAGTGACAATTTCACCTTGATAGTTCTAGATAAAAATGCTAATTGAAACTCTGTTGTTTCACATATTTGTATCTATAAGCACTTAGAATGCTGAGGTAGGAGGATTGTGAGTTCAAGGCCAGTCTGAATTGTAGTTAGATCCTGAGAAAAAGAAAGGCAAGACAAGAACGTTTTAACTGAAATGTACGTCAGTCTATTATGAGTATTTTGGAAACCTTTGCTTTAATATTAAAAGTGAGGCAGATCAAGACTAGGTGACATTTGCTGGTTCACCTAAGGTTAGCAGCATCAGAATTAAAATACTATGATGCATAAAAAGACATCTTTTTAAAGTATGTTACTATAATCTATTTAAAAGTGAAAACATAAAATACGAACATGTGCTAGATATTATGATGCCTATTAGCAGACTAAATTCGTCCTGAAGTTTCCTCTAAGCAAACTGAAGTGACTTATATCCGTTGGTAATGTCTGAGGATTGGAGGAGTCTTTCAGAATGGCCCAAAAGCTTTCTTGCTTCCTTGACGTTTCACTCTAACCAATGACTTTGCAGTTCTTTTATTTTTCCTGAAACAATGTGATGTGCTATAATAAGAATTCAATCTGCTCTGATATTACTGCGTAGGAATATTCATTAGATGCATAAGCTTAGACACGATTAGGTCTATTCTCTTCAGAGCCTTTCACGGTGCTCTTTCCTATGAACTCGTCCCTGGTATGGCTTTGTCCCCTAGAACAGTCTTTTTAGTTCTATAGACTTAAAACAGCTGCTACTTTATTCATCTATTCATTTTATCCACAGGCACCATGCTCTCTGTTTTATTGTCTCTCCCATTACTTTGAGTGATATGAGACCTTGTTATTTAGCTCCTGGGGCACTGGGGAGTAGATAACTATGGTTTGTGGCCATAATCTCTCCTTTGGAGGTACCTATGATCTGGGAATCTAGTTAAATTCCTTACAAGAACATAGCATAGCCAACTGAGGTGGACAAGACTGTAATCCCATCAATCAGGAGGCTAAAGCAGGAGGATTGCTTCAAATTCAAGACCACCATGAACTATTCAGTGGTTATCAGAATAGCTGCGGTTGACTAGCAAGACCCAATTGAAAGAGTTAGTTTTGAAAATATGATTTTATGGTGTGTCCCTTATAAGTAAGAGGTCCCTTATAAGTAACGAGGTACCAAGCAGATTCAAGTCTCTGATGAGAAGGAAAGTGAAAGAGTAAGCTGCATTTTCTTTGGACTCTTTTGGAAATTAATGATTGGATCTGAACTCTAAAACTGAATGTCCACTAAAAATTCAAGGGCACCAATAGAAGTTCAAAGTGAAAACAATATAAATTTTGGCAAAATAGGAGCATCTTGGAAACAAAGTTGTTGTACAAGTGCTTGTATTTGCCAAGGCCATTCAAAATAATCTACCTCCTGATCCAAAAGAAAAGTCTAGTATTTTCGATATGCTTAGCATGAGCCAGATGGAGCTGGGCTAAACAGCCTTTAGCCACTTTATGAAAAGATGGTGAGTAAATTGTAGGATGAAGATCAAAGGCTAAGCGCAGAAAACAAACAAGAGTCTGCACATGGCTTCTGCTTTACTTCACCGCCATGTCAGTTGTGGTTCGTTGTGTTTCAAACATTAACCTAGGCATTAGCTAGGAGCAGCTCTATGAGATCTCTTCCAGTCTTTCTAGTCCCATAATGTGATGCCATGAAACAGAGTCCAGAAACTTGCCCAACCATCTACTCCAGTTGTATATCTGTCCCTCTCTCTTGCTTGTCCAACACTGCTTCTGTCCACGGAAGGGGGGAGGTGGTTCAGGATAGATATTTTTAAATGACAAAGGAAACTCATGCTGGACTTCAGTTTTAGGCACCTTTCCTTGTGATTTAAAAACCTTTGTCAACTACGCCAATAACAATTCAGTTGCTCCCTACTCGTAGAGAACGTGCCAACTCATGCAGCTTTGACCTGGGAATATGCTGCAGCAGCTTGACTGTCACGAGCACATCTGGGGAGCCGTCCGGGAGAACCTCTGAACTGAATCACTACAGAAGCCTATGCCCTCATCCTTCCTGTCAGAAACTGTTTACCTCAACCTATGAGTGAGTGCTCTCATCCCTCTAGATATGTCTGTCATCTGGGAAGTGAAGTTTCATGGTCCACTTGATCTACTCAAGTTAAGATGCCAAAATGCTTTTTTTTCTTTCTCCTTTTTTAAGGATGGAACATCTGCTTTCTTCTTGATTTAGGAAGCAACCATTTTCAAGTATGAGTCTATGGGATGATTTTCTTGTAAATTTTTTGATTACTAAAATATAAAATTGTTGGTAAGAATCTTACTAATAGCAATGCTTTTTAAATAACAAAGTTCCTCTTTGGAATTGATATATTCAGCTTCCGGATTAGTAAATTATGTAACAATGCATTTCCATGTTCATCAAAAAGCTCTACATGACTCAGATATTGTGTTTTATCTGCTATCATTTGTGCTGAACGAAATGAAATATTACTATCACATATATGTTGGCTTTACTTAAGTTTTGTATGAATACATAGAAAGAGATTTATATTAAACAATTTCCTTGGGGCTGGAGAAATTGTTAAGAGGATGTACTGCTCTTACAGAGGACCTCCGTACAGTCTTCAGTACACACATGAGATAGCTCAAAACCACTAGGAATTCCTGCACCAGAGGATCTCTCTGGCCTCTGCTGATATACACGTCTATATGCACATACTCACCCACAGACAGGTATACACACACACACACACACACACACACACACACACACACACACACACACAAAGAGAGGGGAGAGAGAGAGAGAGAGAGAGAGAGAGAGAGAGAGAGAGAGAGAGAGAGAGAGAGAGAACAGAGACAGAAACAGAAGGGCAGAGAAAAAGGGAGACAGAGAGACAGATAGGTATACAGACATACACACACATAAACACAGAGACACACACACATATACAAACATATGTACAGATAGGCAGATACCCACATACACACACACAAACTTACAAAAAGATTTAAAAAATTATGGTCTTTCTCTCAGGAACAAACCATAGCTAAGTTCAGCTTGTTGAATAAGATATTTCAATATTAATATATTAATAAAATTTTAAAAATCAATAGGTTGTTCTTGATGCTTAAAATTATTTAAGTCTCAAGAGATCCCTTGACTGACTGGCTTTGTGCAAAAATAAGTTTGAGCTGTAATATTAGGATTACACCTTCAAAATCTAAATTTTCCATTTTTAAAAATAATTTTGATGTTTACAAATCCCACTGCCCAGTTTTATTACCAATAAAACCTACTTATTTTTTCTGTGAAACTCAGTTTAAGAGTTATCATGCCTACTCAACTGACACTCCAATTGTCTCCATTAATTAGATGTATAATAACTAAATCCATGACCCACTTTTATTTCTTTTTAAAAAATATTATATTTTCCATATTTGAAAACAGTTTTCAATTTCCAACATATTTTAATTATACTCTCCCCACCCCCAAGTCCCTCTACATCCTCTTTCTTACCCACTCAACTTTAATTCTTTCTCAAAAATTAAACTCAGTACAAAAAAACCCTCAAAATCAAGAAAACAAAATAAGTCACATCCATAAAAGAAAACAACAACAGCAATAACAACAAATTCCCATCCAACTGTAACCCAATAAAAACACGTGTGCACACATGCACGTGCGTGTGCACACACACAGACATGCACACACACAGACATACACACACAGTGTGGAGTCTATTACATATTCTTCGACTACTCCTGAACATGAGGCCTGCCTTGAAGTGATTGATTTTTCTTCTTTTAGCAGGTATAAGTGACAATTCAGTTAACATTTACCCTGGTGGCAAGGTTTTCATTCATTCATTCATTCATTCATTCACTCATTCATGTTTTAAAAATATAACAAATAAATTATAAAAATATAAACAAAAACTATCACATTCAGGTTGGGCAAGACAAAGTAACAGAAGAAAAAGAGCCCAAGGGAAGGCACAAAAATCGGAGACCCAGTCATTAGCTGCTCAGGAATCTCATAAACACACTGAACTGGAAGGCACAGTATCCACACAGCGGGTGGGCGCAGACTCCTGCAGGCCCTGTGCTGCCTCAGTCTCTTTGAGTTTGTATGAGCTTTGATCATGTTGATTTAGCACGCCTTACTTTTTTGGTGCCTTCCATCCACTCTGGCTCTCATCTTTTTTGCCTCCTCTTCTGTGGAGTCCTTGAGACCTGAGGGAGACTGTCATTTAGGACTGACTATTGCAAGGTTTCTTACTCTCTGTGTACTATCTGGCCATGGTAGGCCTGATTTCATATGTTAGTCATTGTGGAAAATACAGTGACACATAGGCATCGCTTGCTTGTACTTAGTCTTGTTCTCAAACTCTAATAAATGACAGTGTAAATTTACAAAAACGGTGAGTATAGTTTAACTGGTTTCAAACATTTGAACCCATGATGAGGTACTGATTAAAATATAATGTATGATATAGGTCCTTATGGTAGTTTCAGTTCTTTTTTTTTTTTTTTTTTTTTTCGGAGCTGGGGACCAACCCAGGGCCTTGCGCTTCCTGGGCAAGCGCTCTAACCACTGAGCTAAATCCCCAACCCGATATAGGTCCTTATGGAAGCATAAGGAGCTATCCTTGATTGGTATAACGTGCCCATGTATGAATGTTGTCCCATGTAAATATACTAAAGGAAAATATACTGAAATAATGTTGTTCAGATGACTATATGAAAATTGTGGTTATTATAAATCATCACAAAACCTTTCTGACCATCTTGTTCCTTTGTCAAGACCACAAGGAAGAAAACCAGGTGTGAATTGTTCAAGCTTCACCACCTTTCGACTTTCAGCTGAAGACTGGGAAGATAACTCAGGCGATGGAGAGTCTGCAGTGAAGGCCTGTGGACTTGAGGTGAATTCTGAGCACCCTTGGTAAAGGCCGGGTGTGGCAGCATGCCCCTGTAGGCCAGTGCTGGCCTGGAGGTAGACAGAGGAGAATCCCAATGACTCATTGCTCAACCAGTTTAGCTTCAATATGGCAAACTCAGATCCAGTGCTAGACTCTGTCTCAAAAGTATGTTGGAAAGAGATACAGCAAGACGCCTAAATTTTTTCTTTGGCTTTCATGTTAGCCCATCCAGATAAGCAGACCTGCACACATATGTTTACACATATTCATAACACACACACACACACACACACACACACACACACACACACACACCCCCTATTTTGCAGATAATATTTGTGTCCCCATCTCAATTTTGATAAAAACCAAAGTGAGTGCTAATTTTTCAGAGCCAAAGAGTTGACTGATTCGGGGGTGGGGGGAGCATAGGATGAGTTTGCAGAGGCCTCAAGTTCCGTAGAGTAGAGTAGAATCTACGTTCAGCAGCTCACAAACATCTGTAAATACAGCTCCATGTGGTCTTGTGCTAATTTCTAGCCATGATGGACAACTGTACTCACCTATACAAATCTAGCGCATGTGCGCACAAACACACACACACACACACACACACACACACACACACACACACTACAAAAGAAAATGTGCATTTAAGAGAATAATAGGTAGACATAATTTCTAAAATACATATTTGCTTTTCTGTCCTAATACATAAACAATATTTCTGTTTGCTAATTTACTTATTGCCTAGTAGGAAACTAGATTTTTGTGGGATAGTTCTTAAGCTCAAGGTAAGGTGAACGAGCTTACAATTTTTCTCAATTTTCCTCTTCTAGAAACAAATTTAAATTTCACTTCTGTGGAAATCTGAATGAGTTGAAGAAGATCATCAGGTTATGTAAGATGACATACAGCCCCGTTGTTCGGAAAACTGAGAAATGTTATGTGGGTCAAAATGATGACAGCTAAACTCAGGGTGGGCCTGTGGACTGAGCTGGAGATCTCTGTGGGGAAGTATATGGCTGTATGCTACAGGAAGGAAGGAGCATGGTACAAAATGGGAAAATAATAAAGGAGCAAAGAATTTGAATAGATGAGAAGGCACCTATCTCACAAAAGCTTTTAGGAATGGATTTGATCCCATGCACAGACAGAAATAGAAGAAGATCCTTTTAAACAGTAGTCAGATTCTAAACTGTTTACAAAATTGTTTCAAACTTCCCTGCTAGTGAATACTTTTATTATTTTCATGACATTAGATACCACCACTGGAACAACCCTGCCATTTTACTTCTCATTTTTGGTGTCTTTTTCTTGGCTTAATTTTTAATAATAACAGTGGATATTTCTTATTTTCTGCCATGGATACGTATCTAAAACACCAAATTGAATATCTAATTTGCCTTATAATAAACCCTTTATAGTTGTTCATTGTTATTGATGGAAATGCAATTTTTGTTGGTTCTAAGTAGAATAATTCTTGGTTGAATACTTGAGAATGTATTTGTAAATATAATTTAAGCTGAACTTTTAAGGTTTTTGTACTTGTGGTGGTGATGGTTTTGTGTGAGGGGGAGCATATATGTGCACGTGTGTGTGTGTGTGTGTGTGTGTGTGATATTTTGCACATGCATATGCAGGTGACACAAGAGGGTATCAGTGATTTATCACTCTCCACTGCAGTCCTTTGATACAATGTCTCTTACTGAGCCTAGAGTGAGCCTGGAACTTTGAAAGCTCCAGTGATCAATCCCGTGTTTCCCTCTAACATTGCTAGGATTGCAGGCCCCTGTGCAGCTATGTCCAACTGCTGAGTGGTTGCTGGGATCTGATCTCAGGTCCCTATGACTGCACAGTCAGCAGCCTTATGAGCGAAGCCACCTCTCCAGTTTCCTCAGCTGGTAACACAGAGAAAAATTTCCTCAGCAAGACTCGATAAATAAAAGACGTCTCATTTTTTTTTGAACTTTCTGAAAATGACAGATTTTCATGCTCACAACAGAAATACAAAGCACTCAAATTCACCCAGTGCAGAAAACGCTCCAGACCTCCCAGGCATAACTAACAGCAGCACCAAGGAGAAGAACACAGCTTCTTTCTGCATCGAGAACTTGAATCGTGTCATGTCTGTAGGCATTGATGCAATCATTGTGAAGTTTCCAATGTACTCAAGTGTATGTTCCATGTAAAAATAGGAACATTGATTCTCTCGAATTATGACTCCTTGGCTGCATGAACATTTTCTCATTCAATCTCCCAAATTCATATCACTACCATGAAACAGCTGAAAACCCTTTCTACTTTATCTGCTTAAAAGTCAAAAACTCATAAGACTCAGCTACATAAAACTGCATTTATAATAATTAAATCATTTTGTTGCGCCAACTAAGAAGTGTAAGTTTAAAAATTCACCAACATTTCTAGGCATTTGGTCCAATCCTTGAAGCTGCTAACACCTTTGCACTTGGTTGCATCCAAAAGGCAAGGTCTTCACACAAATTGAACACAGCAAGCAAGGATTAAGAAAACAAAAACAAAAAAACAAAAAACCGAACAGGTCTATCTCTGTTCATTTTTACAAAACCGAAGACTAAAACCCAGCCAGAACCAGATTTAATGAAAGGATTTATTAAGCACTTGGTACAACTTTCAGTACACAGTAGGTGCTAATGAAGTATCTGTTCAAAGGTGGGTGGTTCTGAAATCACAAACTGTGGAAGTATTAAAATATCTTCCTAGATCTTATGCCTCATGTATTGGAATAGAAATTGAAACAGGTTTGGCTCCCTGTAAAAGAAATCCATGAATTATTTATAATTGAGGGCAGACCATAAAAAGGAATAACAGGGCACAAATATCCATAATTTGGTCATTTGCAATGGAAGCAGAGCATCGGGTCTGTCTGATTAAAATTAAAAGTGCTGTTATGAACTTAGCACATGAATAAGGCAAAGCCTAGTGAGTGGTTTAGTGTGCTATATATAGATATTAGCCAGTGTTGATATCAATAAGCTGGGATCGGCTTGGGCCTTCAGCTGCTTAGATAAGGGACCTAGTTAGTTAAAATATGGCACAAGAGAAGTGGCTCTCAGTGGACCTCTGCCAGTTGTGCGAAGCTCTGCTGGACAGGAATAACCATGACATTAATGTCCTGGAAACATCCGTGACCCAGATAGATCAACTATAGATTTTTCCAAGCCAGAGGAATTTCATTAGACAGTGAGAGAACTAAGAGGTCCAGAGAATTGATCATAGCTTATAGCTGACCAGCAGACCAGCTCCTAATATTCCAATGCTTCGTCTGACCCTTCCATTCTTCTACTCTGGATGATGGAATAATGGCAATGTTTCTAAGGCCACAGAGGTCACTGTATGAGAGCAAGGAGAAAACAGCACCTCTCACTTCAGAAGACGGCCTGGCCTTGACAATTACTGCCCAAGAGATCAAATCGAAAGAATGAAGAACAGCTGTTGTGGGGACAGAGAAAATGGCCAATCAACATATTAACGCAGGCAGACAATTGGCTGGCTGTGAGAGCTACTGTCCCTATGTCAGTATATGAAACTGTGTGATAGTTACCTGGCTGCATGAATACCATAGAAACAGTACTTACAAGGTAATTCTACTGTACTCTCTACGAATTATCCCCTTAATAAATATAGGTCTAAACGTTGGCCTGGAAGCACTAGAAGATTTGAGGGCAGGAAAATAAATATCCCTAGTTGGCACAGGGACTAGTAATGGTGAGACCTTTAAGAGAGACTGGATAACCTGAATGGAAAGATTTTATATAGCCTACAACAATCCACTATGTTAACATCTTCCCCTTTGAGAATGTGACAAAACTTACAGAGTACAGAAAAAGAGTCAGATCTAGGTAAAACTGTCCACCTGGTGTGAGCTGTGTAACCCACTTTTAAAATCTGAGCACTGTCCTTATGGAAAAAAAAATACCCTAATAGATTCTCCTTTCTGCTACAGCAGGATCTTACATGAAAGCAGAGACTGGTTTTTAGTAACCCAGTACTCTTGTTTCTTTCAGAGCCTCTGTGGGAAAGGAAAGCAGGCAAGCAAGGTGGAGCTGAGCTCCAAAGGCCCTGGAGCGCTCTCTCTCTCTCTCTCTCTCTCTCTCTCTCTCTCTCTCTCTCTCTCTCTCTCTCTCTGTGTGCTCCTTCTGTTCCCTGTAGTTTCTAACTTCAACCGTGATTTTCTTAACATAAACAGCAGCAGCCGTAGAAACTACAGTCACAGCCACCATTGATGAACATCCAGTTCCTGGTTATTGCATGAATGAATGTTTAGCTCGGCTGAATGAGGTACTTAACAGGTACCCTTGTCTTTACTGACTTGTGCAGGTTCCTTAACTCTCTGCTGTAGCCTCTAAATTTCCAAAGCATAAATAAATATTAATAACCTCTACTTTTGATAGTCAAATGAGTCAATACCAGAAACATGTTTAGGATATTCTTGGGCATATTCTAGAGTAACAAATTGCTGTTATTTCATATAATTTTCAAGGCATAGTTTTAAACCTAGTAGCTGCTCTTTTCCTCCCCAATTTACAGATAAGCATATTGGAACTCAAAAAAAAATTAATAACTAGTGAGCGACAGAATACGGGCTCCAACCTTTAAAAGTTTTGCTGTTCAGTTACTCCTCCATGCTGGCTCTTCCTCGGCTCCAGTTAAATCACATAAAACTCCTTGATTAGTTTTCTGTTGAACACATCAGGGGTTTTCCCCATGTCTTCTTCACTTGCCCATCCTGTGGCTCCTCAATCTGAACAGCTCTATTAACTTTGTCAAGCCAATGAAATTAAGATTACCCTGCGGAAGCCGTTCAGTTGCCACTCTTCCCTCACCTCCCTTCTCCCACCTTCACAGAGTTAATTGCTTGTCTGTGTCGCTTTAACACTTATCTCACCTGTCTCCCTCACAGCACTTAGCACATTGTCTCAGATTCAGTGTGGGATGATGAGGCTCCTTTGCAGCATGAAGTAAAGTTTATTTAAAATGTTAGCCTCAGCCAGGGCCTCACAGGGACGCTCTTGCTGAATCTTCTCAATGGTTCCAGAATTCATAAACTACTGTATTCCCATTTCTATCGATAAGTCAGAAAGGCAAAGTCACTTGACAAAGAGTCCATCTAAAATAGGGGCCATAACGAATGATTATCACATTAAAGTTATGTTTCTGTAAACAAATGCTTAGCAAAAACGGTAGGAAATTCATTTTCGTGGGGGGGAAAAAACCGACATTAAGTTCAACAGTTTTTGATGAAAGACAAAAGAACAAATTCTGCTTCAATTATTAATTTTTTTTCATTTCCCTACGTCGATAAAAGGAAGCAACTGATTAGCTTTGTGTACTTCACGCTCAGTTCTCATTCCAACTGTAACACTTTTTAGTATTACAATCCCTTGCCTGTGGCATAACAGATACCTTGCTTCTACAGCCTGTGATCAATAGTGGGTACCCACATAAGTTAAATGATTCAGTACCTTACTATCTATCAAAGCCTCATAAAACTTGCCCTGAATTACAATATCAGCATTGCTATTTGTGTCAAGAATTTATTATCTTCTACACTGAGAGGGTAATGTGTCCTGAGGCATCGAAAGTAGGTGGGGCCTCGCTCAAGAGGTCAGGTGTGAATCTCCAACTGACCTGTGGCTTCCTGCAGGGTCTGTTTGTACAGCTTCTTCTAGGGAAACACATTCTCCTGGGTTTCCTCTCTGAGCTTTAGAGGATCTGGTGCTTTATCAACTTCCTGACTTGGGGAGAGGAAACTGACTTTAAAAGCTTTATTAACTCAAAGGGTTTAGCAGCTAATGGACAACATCCTATTGGCAAAAGGAGATGAAGCAAAAGTTCCTTACTTTGTTTAAAAACAAGGCTTTATTTATGTAACTTATTTTTAAGTTAAAGGCTTTTGTCTTTACTTTTCTTTTTTGGAATCAGTTACATTGCATCATAAGGCAAAAGTTTTGTCAATCTGTTTACCCCAAATCTCCTTGTGTTGCACCTTTTTAAAAATAAAGACTATTCTTAATTTACTTGACTATTTTGACTTGTGGCAAAATTAAACTGGCCGTTTACAAATGGCTCCCTTAATTTTAAGCACTGTGAGGGCTTTGGAGTCATTGCTCAGCTTTGAGCAACTCTATCATTTTAATATGAGATAAGTAAAAGTTTTGAAGGTATAAGAAAGTCACAGAATCAATGGCATGTCCATAATTGGAAAGGACAAATTTTTCCTTAATGAACAGATAATAGAACTTGTAATTTCCATTCAAAATATTCATAAGAGTCTATTGTCAAATACAAACATAATATATTTGTTTTTTTAATCATGGAAAAACAAACTCACAAGACTTCAAAACTATAATAGACTTACACATTTTGATTTTAGTGTTGTCAGCTGGTGTTTGAAAGCATGAGTTATTATTTTAGCTCTTTTTTTTCCTTTTCAGTATGAAATTGATACAAGGTGAAATGTGTGTGTAAACAAGTTATTGTCTGGGCTACTCATGGAATAAGACAGAATAAAAACCCAAATTTGCCTAATGGTGAATACAGAAAAGTGAAGAGTTTGGGCTCAATCTACCACTTCCCAGCAGTCACCACAGATGCAGCCCAGTTAAGTAGTTGAATGACTTACGTGGAAGGTGCATGTCCCCCTAAGCACACATGCATTTCATTGTGCTTGCAATGAGAATAACTGCTGGAGTCCAAAGCAACTTTCTAGCTATAGGGCACTCGGGAGTTATATTTTCACCTCCAATAAAGAACAGTAATCTAAACAGGGGTAGAATGTTTGAATAACAAAAATATACCTCATTTCACATATTTCTGTCTTTGGTTTGCACTGGGGAAAAGCCCCCTGATGCTAATCACTAAGATGCACAGGGATAAGTTTTGTCCCTTGAGACATTGTCACGGTGACTTTAGCAGAAAAGACTCATCTCCAAGTCTCCTGAAGGAATGGAACTATGTCCTTTGGAAGTAAACAGCTAGGGCACAGTGGGGTGGGGAGCGACTTCACATTTATGTTTCTCTGTGACTCTACACAAGCCGTGAATAACATGGGAGCTATTTCCAAAACACAGCGTCAGTGATCCACTTAAGCTTGAGTGGCAGGGTCCTGACACTTTCCTTAGTCAGTAGCAAACGATTTCCCAGAGTTGAGGAAGTATGACACATAAAAGATTCCAAGGCAAACCAGGAGATAAGGCATTAGAGAGAAGGTGGAAACACTGAATTTGTGCTCGTCAATTCTGATGCTACTCTAGGAGGATTTATTATTTTAGCACCCACAACTCACTGTTACTCCATGTCTGTTGATTCTTTCTCAAAGAGAGCTTGTTCTGGCTGTCATGTTTTTCACAGTAGTCACAGCATGAAGCCCAGAGCCTCGGACAGATTTACTGAACAAATGAGTAAACGAGGAAGCTACTCAGATAAGCATCCGTAAATATGTAGATGACTGGAAATATGGCTATCTCCAAGTATTAACAATTGATCAATTCCATAGAGAACGATGATGTGGAAATTGAGTTAGGTAGCATGTAAAGAAAGACAGTCAATTGACGTTTCTATTTACAGTGAATGTTTTTCAATTACAATCAATTTTTGTTATTTAATTCAAGCCTATGTAGAAAACCAGACAAGTTACTCACCTCCATCTGCCTTAGTTAATATCTGCATGGGATTCCACAGCCACGAACATAAAAATCTACTGTGTACAAAGTGAACCAGATGGCAGAGCACAGGCATATCCACTGAAAAACATTACCACTCTGATGGAAAAGCAATGTGAAGACCGTTAAGCTCTGTAGTGTAATTAGTCTAAGAAGAACCCATTATTTATTGATGAGGAGTCTCTCTCAATGGGAAGTTGGACTCCCCAATGAGAATGTATTTTTGTGGATTGAAGATTAGTAACCTTTTCAAGTTGAATTAATTGCCAGCTATTTCTATTGACTATCGAAATGGTTGCCAAAATAGCTAACGTGTTTTTGTCATAAAGACACTGGGGAAGACTTATTTTTTTTATGATTACTACGATTATTTACTGACTTAAAAACTTGTAGCTGAGGCTGTGTCTGATCCACTGATTCAGGCTTTACCTGAAAACTCTAAATTGTTCAAGAGAGACAGTCACTAGAGTTAGCTGTGTTCACTAATGCCCCCACCCCCAACAGTCACTTATACAAATTGAGTTGTAGTCCAAGTAGAGAGGTGGAGTCAGGCAAAATTGCTTCCCTTTCTCTTTTGTCCTATCCCCAAACCCCTCGATCCACATCTGTTCTCTTCTCTAAATAATGGAATTATGGATTGGTGAAGCCCATGTTTCCTGGCCTCAAGATCATAGCTGAAATTTCTGATTGATAGTCGAAACTTTAAGCAAAGTTCTTCATGAAAATAATCAATGTCATATGTGTTTCCTGCAAATTTTGAGATGGAAACATGTTAGCAGACCATGTTTTGGTAATATTGTTTTTATTGTGTTTTTGGTAATGATTTTAGTACCAACAATGAGCTTTTATTGCTAGATCCACCTCACTGCTGTGAATTAAATTTTGTCCCAGATCAAATCAGCTTTGGTGTAGAAATGAGGTTAGACTGCTCACTAATAATGGCTTGAGCAAAAACTTCATAGTTGCATAGACATTGAAATTTTCAGTTGTTTGTTTTTCCTACTCATTAAAATTCTGTTTGTAGAAGTATTGCATCAATGAGAAATCCTGTTTTGCTAGGTTCTTTTCCTTATTTTTCATATACAAAAGCAAAGCAAACAAATGTCCCTTCAGAAACAAACAAAACTATGGGAAGCCAACAGAAGTAATAGCAACTTTCTCTGGCTTTGCAATACTGATCCTACAAACCTTCCTTACAAGTCATAGATTTAGAACTCAAAATTTCTACTGTACAGTAAAATGCAATAATTATATTAAAATACCAAACCATTAGACATGTATTCACTTGTAAATACTACTGGCATATAATAATAAATAAAGGGATGGATTTGTAGAGCTACTCAATAATGCTTTTAAATATTGTCAGCTTTATGCTGTTATTCACATATTTCCAGCTTCAGAATATAGTAACTACAAAAGTAAAATAATTATAAAGCAAGTTTTTCTAGTTTGTGCTTATCTGCTAGATTAAAGAAAATTATATGCCAAAAGTGTAAAATTTACTCCACGAAAATTAACAGGCTACACAGATAAATTTTGGCAAATGCAATTTTATATTGAAGTTCACACATCTGTATCTTAAAGAATGAGACTCACAGAATCTAATGTATTTCTAAAATACCAGAAATCATATTATAAGCTTTCACAAGTTAGAACTGAAATAATCGAAAGGACCAATACACTGAATGTGCAGAAAGTATAAAGAAGACTGCGCCTTCCATACAATAAATGCTTCACAAGTTGTGCCAGATGTCACACTAAGGCTGTGGGCTCCCCTGACAGCTGACTTACAATATAAACACATATCAACTGTCTGCTTCTTAGAACACACTAGAATGGGTAGCACACCTCAGAAGAAAATCTCATTATCCTAATGGTGTGTCCCCGAACTTCCAAACCACGTGAGGGAAGAGGGGAAAGCATTGAATGCTCTTCCATGAACTCCCGAGGAACAGCCATGGCCAGTTACTGATTCAATGCCTCTTGACTACTTGCTCCATTGCTAAAGAAGATGAAGGATACTAGATAACCCTTTAAGGCAACACGTGTTTATTCTGCATTTTTAGAACTGCTCATCTGTGGTCAGTTGATTCCATTCATGTTGCCTCCCGGACAGATATCTAGCATTTGTCAAATAGAAACAAACTGGAAACTTTTTTTTTTTTTTTTTTTTTTTTTTTATTAAATAAAAAAAAAACAAAAAATACAGTTCAATGCTAGCAATTTCACTGGTAGGGAAGGAAAGTGGAATTTAGAAATAGCAATATATTAATACAAAAAAGGTAAACTCTAATTGGAACCAATATACTGCTTTGGAATGCTTCCCCCAAACTCACAAGGCGTGTTTAAAGTATTGTACCCCAATAATTCATGGCACATCTTTTTAAGAATTACAGTACTGTTAAGTCCCCCAGTAGTGTAGTCTTTGCAAAACAAAAATAGTATGAAATGTTTTAAAGTCTTCAAACTTCTAAAATTAGCTTTTATCAACACATTTACCTCATGTCAACTTAATTTATTAAAATGTCCAATGCTAATTGTTTTTTTAAGTTTTTTTCTCATATGTGATGATATACACAGCATTTAGCACTGATACTTAGCACCTGCTACGTTCATTATCTAGTGTTCACCCACAGAAAGAAACTTAGGGCAGTGGTTCTGTCCTTTCTTAATTACAAACCTTCGCCAGCAGTCAGCAGGATCACTCTGAGATTTAAAACAGGATTATAGGTGAACTATTGCAAAGACTGCAGAACGTTGACCAAATCCTTACAACTGCTGATTCCATCCTTGTTTTCTTTTTCTTTTTTTTCTTCTTCTCAAGACATGGCTACAGGCCACAATTGCTTAGCAGAGAGGGTTAGTATCTCACAAGGCTAAAGATTTACAGATGCTCCCTCATATAACACAGTAAGGTTCCCTTGGTAACCTGGATTTTCTGCAGTAAAGAAGGGTTGTGCTGAAACAGCGCCTCAGCTCCCTGTTGGAGAAAATGCAGACAAAGGGATTGATTCCTGCTTGGGCGAAACTCATCCAGACAGCGGCTGTTAGAAATCCCCCTGGTACTACAGGCCCTCTTGCAAAAACTCTCCAATAGCAGGCCACCAGGTAGGGACCCCACAAGGTTAGGAAGAGGAAAGTCATTATATAGAACATTCTGCTGATTCTTTTCTCCATTTTGAACTCATCCAAAACCAAGAGCCGTCTTCTGCCTGTGGTATTCGCATTTTGCCTGATGCCCAGCAAGGTGGTGGTGTGGGACCCCTTCCAAATCCTGCTAGCCAATTGGCAGCTGCCTGGCCACTAGCTCCAGGGCCATGAAAGGTCCAGTTCTGACTCACTGCTGCTACAAACTGGACTGGCTTCATTTTCCTTCGGTCGTGGACAAAAAATATCAGCTTGAGGTAGACAAGCTGTGTGGCTAGGAGGATGAGAGCAAGGAGCAGCATAAATCCTAGGGAATCGTTAGCCCTGAAGGAGCGGTGTTGGAAGGTACACTGATCCTCCTCCCTAATGAATGAGTAAGTGCCTACATCTAAAACTGGGGGAAATGCCATGGCCACAGACAGAGTCCACACCATGCAGATCACAGCCAAACACGTCCAAAAGGTCAGCCTCTTTGTATAGAAGCGGTGATGGGCGATGGCTAAGTATCTGGTGACGCTGATGCAGAAGAGCATGAAGGCAGTGTGGAAACAGGACAAAACCCCCAGAAAGGCAATCACTTTGCAAGTCAGAGTCCCGTAAGTCCAGGTAGAGCCATTTTTGACAGAGTTGAATACAAATGGAAAACAAATTGCAGATCTGAGGATGTCTGAGCAGCACAGATCCAGCAGGAAGTAGTAAGGAGCTCTATGCAAGGTCTTATCTTTCACTAGCAAAATGGAGATCAGAAGGTTGCCCACCACACTGACTCCTATTATGAAACCCAAGGAAGTCAGTTTCAGAAAGGCTGTTAGAGGCGAGAGATTTTGCAAAATGTTGTCAGCTGCATGGCTATAGTTCGCCATAGATGGATGGAGGATAAGGAAACAGCCTCAGTCAAGTCTCATGATCTAGATATAAGAACAAGGAAAAGATAGATCCATACATTTTACTGAAAATGTAATCCACAAAGAGTTCAGATCCAATCTGTGGTCATGCTTCCTCTTGCCTTCCATTTGAATTGCCATCAGAATATCTGAAGAAGAAGAGGAAAAAAAAGAGAGAACTATCAGTTCTTCAGCTGATAAGTAATGATGTCAGTGCTACCTTAAAGCTGTTCCTTTCTGAGGAAGCAAATAAAGTTTCCATTGCAAACAGCACTGTTTGCTTCAGCAGCATTTGAGATGTCAGAGTACTTACTGGCTGTTTCAGGATTCTAAGCTAGGTGAACTTAACAATGCCCTTACTCCACACACCATATAGTTAGATTTGGACATCTTCAGGAGGGAAGGGAATAAATTGTTCCACAGTTGTAAAATACGCCAGCCTGAAGAATTAATCACTAGCTTTGCAATGGAATCTGCAAGATTGCTGAGAGGAGGCAGATAGGAGGCTACCCACAATTATTTGAGCTCCTTTAATACCGTCAGTATTTTAAAGGAAGCATCTCAGCTCACATGCACGCAGAGAGCCTCTGCAAATCTATGTCTTTTAAGTCAAATGCCACTGTTCATGCTGCGTAAAAATATTTGTTGATTAATCTTGAAGCATAATTTTAACACCAGACTTCAAAATGAATAGAAACCTGTCGATGGGAGATTCGATGTGATTTAATCTTTTGTCTTTCTCTCCCTACTACCCCACCCCACCCCACCTCCCTTTTGGGCAAATCCTGTCTCTTTTAAAGCTACATGATTATTAAAAATGGTAAACGTAAATATTGGCCAGGGAAACACACCCAGAGGGATAATGCACTTCTATTTGTAAACCTTGGCTGCCCAGATTCAAATGAATAGAACATGAAACAGTATTTCTTGGGCAATTAAGCCTTTCTCATTTACACTGATAATCTCTGTTGCAAATCACAAGTGGCTTTATTTTCAAACAAAATGCACATTGTCTCCTAGGTGCCTGTGAGCCACACCAGGGAAATCAGTTTCCTCTGTTATTCCCACGAAGCGTGTTTCCTTTGCCACTTCTCACTTGCCTGGAATATGCTGATGGAAGCCCAGGCAGAACTGCATCCGATGATGTTAATTTCCCAACCGGTACATCCCCGGGTAAATACCGATCGCATCATGCAACATTACGAAAACTGAAATCCACCACCCCTGGATTTATAACGGGGAGGGGGGGATGGGGGGAGGGGGGGGGGGAGGGAGGGAGGGAGGCAGAGAGAGAGAGAGAGAGAGAGAGAGAGAGAGAGAGAGAGAGAGAGAGAGAGAGAGATGCATTACATACTCGAAGATGGGAAGAGATTGCTTCTGTGCTGCAAGGGAAGGGTTCTCCTTGATTCGCAGCCTCATAGTCCTCAGTTTGCAAACGTTTCCAGAAACCGAATTCTCAATAAGCTTTACAGAAGATGCATTGTCTGAATGTACTTCCATTATGCAGTTTATTGTCAAAAAAAAAAAAAAAACCCTCAGGGAGGGCTGTATCCTGATGAACCTGCAGTTTCATTAGCACGGTGCAACCCCCTCCCCCAAACTTAACCGAGAGTATATCCTCCTACCTGTTGGTGTTGGATATCCCGACAGACTATAGCTTCTTCTTTCTATAAATTGCTGATTTTTTTTTTCCTGAGTGCCTTGACTGAGCATCCAGGCAGGGCTCGGCGGCGCCTGCGCGTTGGAGCCTCCTTCAGCTCCAGCCGCGTCCTCCCCTGTCGCAGCGGCACCGTCTCCCCCAGTAACGCAGGGGCCGCGGCGGCGGCGGCGCGGTGGCGAGGGCGGCGGCGAGGGTTGCTCCGGCCTCCGCCGAGCCAGCAGGAGCCCCCTGCCTGTCTCCGGAGCAGGCTGGCTTGCTTCAATGTCCAGTCCAGTTCAGACAGCTCCAAATCAGGCTTTTGTTCCCTCGAGGCAGCTTCGGAACTTTTCCCTCCCCGCATTGGCAGTGGGGGGCTCGGGAAGGCTCTTCCCGGACCTCAGGCCCATCCTCTCCCCCTAGGGCAGCGCACGAAGCCACGGTGCCGCGGACCGCCGCCTCCACCCCAGCTGCCCCGAACCCTTGCCTTCCCGAAACATCGTCTTCCTTTCTCTGTCAGGGTGGTCCTGCTAAGCATTGGATGCGCCTTGTAGATTTCTTCTCAAATGATTTTTTCCCTGCTGATCTTTGATTTGGCACGTTAGCTGGGGAAAGAAAAAGAAAGAATGTAAAAGAAAAAAAAAAGGAAAGGAAAAAATAATTAACACAGTCAAAAAAAAATCCTTGCCAGTGGGGGAAGAAGGGAAGCGGGTTAGGGTTAGCCCTGTCTTTGTCACTGGTCATCTGTTCTCCAGGGCACGCAGATCTGCATTTAAGGAAGGAGAGGCTAAGTTCAGGCGACAAGTGCAAAACCGATCTCCACTCATTCTACCTTCTCGAACGTGACTAGCGGATCAGGAGTACAGGGATTTTACATGGCTGTTCCTCACGTCCCACCCCAAAGCAACAAGACTCTCCTTTCTCTTCCAAGCTGGGATGACCAATAGGTTGCTGATGTCAAAGCGGTGATGTGTATGATGAGTTCCCCCTTTCCTTCCTTTGTTATTAGACATAAAAAAAAATACCAGGAATATGATGAATACAGGAAACTTACACCAGTCCACAAACACCACATAGTCTGACACCTGGTGATTAGGAACGCCTCAAGAATCATCCTCGTCTCGATTCTCCCATTTCCAAAGAGTTTTTGCGAGGGTGGGGTAAGATTTTAAACAACTACCCACTCTTCACCCTTTAAAAGCTAGCAGGCATGCTTTCATTAAATCTCAAGGTAAAACGTCTGCTTGTCTTCCTGCAAGCTTATTGCTTTATAATAATCTGTTAATGAAATAGAAAAAAAAATCTCTCTACAGTAATAATTTGATCTCGAGACAGCAGTAAAATACCTCATCGCTGGGTGGTGAGATTGTGACATTCAGGGGAAGTCAAGCCAATCAGCATACAGATAATATAGGTTAATTTACATATTGTATTTCTATTGGATACATAGAGGTAAAATGTTTAAAGCTTAAAAATGAATACCTCACTGTCATGGTGTCACAGTCGTTACACAAAGACCAACGTTAGTAATGCTGAAACAATGTGAAATTGCCCTGATTTGATTGGAGATTTTTTTTGAGCCAATTAAAAAATGATTAGCTGTGGGGTGTGTGTGTGTGTGTGTGTGTGTGTGTGTGTGTGTGTGTGTGTGTGTGTGTTGTGTGTTCTTTGATATCCATAAGACACTTGTTTTAGGCATCTTTACTTTGGAGAGTCAATCCTGTAACAATACTGGAAGTAACTTGAAAATATTTCCACCAAGTAAGACATCCTGGTTTTAGTAAAACATGATTCAAAAGAACTCAAAACCACATGATGGGAACAATTTTTAAGTAAAATCTCAAATTTGTTTTTCGGAGACTACAGATTAATTTTCTACTTCTTAGGTTATATCTCAATACATTTTGCAAAGAATGATTATTTGCTGTACTTTTAAGATAAAAAAAAACTACATAGAAAGAGTGATTCAAGTAAGTTTACTAAATATCTACCATTGACCAGATGTTAGGTTTTCCAGATTATGAAAATACTTAAAAGTAAATGTAAGGTGAAAATATATTGTCAGATCACAAAGGAATAATTCATTCTAGCAAAAAGTACAGGGCTAAGATCCAAGGGTTAACTAATTTTATACTTTAAGAAGCATATATTGATTCCTTAAAGATAATAGAAAGTGATACGGATATGAAGAAGTCTTTTATACCAACTTCCGGGTATATTCGAGCTATTTTCCTTTACAATTGGGTACAGTTACACTTAACTTCAGTCATGCACCCCCTCCCCCAGTTATTAGATGAAAATGTCATTTTCTTGCCTTGCAAGGGGCTCAAAAATTAGTAAGATAATTTTTAAATTTAGTTCATTAATGCTACAGGAGAAAAGGCCAGATTTTGCATCTTTCAACAACAGGGATCTTAAAGATATATATTAAGTAAGTGGACAAAGTTTCACATTATCAACAAGTTCTCAAAATTATATCAAATACATCACTGCAGATTTATCCTCACATTGTAGGGTTTCTGATCTCAGCTAATTTCCCTTTTGATTCCATGCATCACCAAATCTAAAAAAATTGTTTTTTGGAGTTAAGGATAAAGGTACAAAGCAAATGCAGCAAAGCACTTTACAACTCAACCTTTGGTCTTACAAAAGTTTTAAAGTTTTGCAGCTAATTTGTGATTAGGATGACTGGGGTAGTTTGATCAGTCTGGTCTTTGTAATCAATAGACATAATTTTATTTTAAAAAGAAACTACCTTCTCTATTAGTTAATCTAGTTCAGATTTTTGTCCAATGATGCTCTGGTTCATTATGGACCAAGTGGTTTTATTCTATGGGGTTCTCATGTGCAGATCGATCAGCATTTACATTCATAGAACAATAAGCTGCAATAAAATATTCTAAAAATCACATCTAGTTGTTCAGTTCAACTATCACTTTTCCTACTTATAGGATTATAGTCATTAAGGCTTTAAAAACATGTAAATTTGGAGTTCTATACTAATGGCTTCTGACAGCTTTATGGATTGAAAGTTTTCACTGGGACTCTTTGCATAGAAACATTTTCTGATAGACTGTTGAGAAGTAAGAGCTAATCTGGCATAAGTAATTAATAGATAGAGAGATGATACATTTATATTTTAATAATGTCTTCCAAAATCCAGGGGCTACAAATAAGCAAGCTTTTCCCAGTGATGTAGGTAGTTAAAGGTTTCAAGGGCATTGCACTTAAATATCTGATGACGAGAATGCTGGACTCTATACCTAAAATATGACCTTCTAAATTTAAAATTCTGCCTCAGGTATGTGGAGTAGCCACAACTATGACCATCTCAAACAATGAATGAAATTTCTTCAGAATTTTAATGAGGTTTTAAAAAGATTAAGAATATGGCATATTTCTTTCCAAATCACTAAGAGGTTCGTTTGTCAGATTTTTTTTTCTTTCTGTTCTGCTACACAACAGGGTCCAAAGTGCTATTATAATTCACTTTTAATTTTAGAGTTATCATCTTCCTTCTTGGTTAAGATACACACTTTTGAAAGCTCAGCAATTTACTTTGTGTGACCTTTATGTAGAAATTTCTCTTCTCTGAAAACTTTAAAACTTTGTCCCCTTATTTAATTCATCTAAGGAACATTCGTTGGGCTGATTCCCTGTGAAACACAGGGTAGATCTGGAAGAAAATGAATGCTCGGGTGATGGGACTAATTTACAGGTACTGACACTACTCTAAGGAAAAGCAGAAGAGGCAGAGTGAACAGAAGCGAAGGGGTCGGAAGGCCGATCTGAGGAACCAGTGCCATACTGGATAACCGTGAGGTAGAAGAACTGTTAATGGAAGGTGGCAAAAGTAAAAATGGAAAGAAGGAACTGTTTCAATAATGAAATAATTTGTTATTTTAAATATATGGAATGTGATGTGCTGGGGTCAGGGGTTAATTTTAAATGCTGCTGTCTTTCATGCAGCCAAAAGTAAAGACCTAATTCAGGAAGTACCAAGGAATGACGGTAGGGCAATCTCAACCGATGGGTGGCATTGCTAGCTGTGAAGATGTCAAGAGTGTCTCTTATTCCCATTCCACTTAGTTAAAAAGGCACAGGGACTTTTTTAAATTTGTGGGAGAAGTGGAAAGACATGGGAATCTTTAATGTCATGGGTGCCCGGGATAAAAGACTTTGGATGAGGCGTGGTTATCATCCACACAAACTATGACTCAAACCTTAGACTCATGGTGAATGAGAAGATACCCTTGGGTCTGGTGGCAAAGTTAGCAACTTCTGAGAGATAAATCTGTGTGGATCGAGAAGCAAGGACACAAGCTTATATGGATAGACTAAAACAACTGCACTGTGAATGACAGCACTGGTTCAGTAGTAGAGCTTTAAATGAGTTGGTATTATATGAGCCAAATGACACTATTTAAATGATCACAGCATGCTGTCTTCTTCAGGAGGTCTGGAAAATCTTTACATTGTACATTATCGAAGTATGTCCTGTGACAAAGAGAGCACTTGTTCCCTGTTGATGCCTGGTATAATTTCAAAGCTTAAGGAAAACCCTTGCTCCATTATGATATTGAAAGTTGTCTCATTTTTCCATCCCACTTTTTGGAGGCAGTTACTCTTAGCTAGGAAAAACGAGAGAGAGAGAGAGAGAGAGAGAGAGAGAGAGAGAGAGAGAGAGAGAGAGAGAGAGAGAGAGACAGAGACAGAGACAGAGACAGAGACAGAGACAGAGAGAGACAGAGACAGAGACAGAGAGAGAAGAATTGCAAGACAGGGCATGTGTCTAGAGGAATGATTAGAAGGGAAACCTACAAAGGAATTTGAAGCTAATTTAATAGTCAGGTTAATGGAGAGACATACATGCCTTACATGGATTATAAATTCTCAAGGAATAAAAAAAATGCAAAGTAGTTTTAAGATCTCTAGAAGTATAAAGACTTTCTCATTTGATTATTCAGAGGTTACTTCAATCTTGCAGATCATTAAGGATGTTATTATGAGTACCAGCGCTGTGATAATGTAAGCAGATTATGATTACCTAAGCTTCTGTGGTGTTTAGTTTTTTTGACAAATGGCATAATTAAAACGTGCTGAAACTAAAGAACAGAACTTTCAGATCTCAGAATGCCATACTAACTACTTGGATTTTGTGATTAGTCTTTCTTTTACATTTCTCTTAACTTTCTAAACTTTATATTTCCTCTTTACAGAGTTATAACTTATTTGTTTGTTTGTTTATGTATGTATGTATTTACTTATTTATTTTTACACTCCAGATTTTACTCCCCTCCCCGTCCACCTTCTGAGGGTTCTACATCCCATACATCCTTTCACCCCCATGCCCCCCGAAATTAACCCCCCACCCGTCTCCACAACTCCACAAGGATGTCCCCACTCCACCCACCCCACCAGAATGTCTCTTGAGGGATAGGTGCATCTTCTCTGACTGAACCCAGACCAGGCAGTGCTCTGCTGTGTATGTGTTGGAGGCCTCATCTCAGCTGGAGTGTGGTGCCTGATTGGTGAGACAGTTTTGTCTTGGGTTGGAAATGTATGAGTACCATTCATAAATATTATAAATAGCGAATCTATTTAGTTGTATTAACATTTGTTAAAGGGGGAAATATGCCCTTATCTACTTCATTTTGCATCAAAAGTGACTTTTATTGAGAGTAAGTCTCTGGGGCTCACAATTTCATTCACTGGCCAAGGCTTCACTACATATAAACTTAGATGTATTCGCAGTTTCTTCTCTGATGCCCCAAAATAACATGGCCCGTTGGGTGGTACACACTTGTTGAGTGGATCTTATGACTTAGTACACAGCAGGTGCTCTTCGGGCACCGTAGGGCATGAAAAGGACAGCAAGAGCTGCTCCAAAGAGCCACGTGTTTTCTTAATTGAGTAAAACTGAGATGTTTATTTTGGACAGAAAGTTATTTTGGCCAAGGGTTCACTCTGAATTTAGAGTTCAGTTTGCTTTTTAACATTATTACATAAGCACCTATATGATTTCTTGTTTATTAGTACTTTTCATACTGTTTTCTAATGTCTCTCCTGTGGATTGTAAGACAAGATTGGATATTTTGTTTCTATGTCACTAAACTGGTGTTCAAATACAAGAAAAAAATATTTACAGTCATCCTCTGCCTTTCTGTATATGATCATTAATCTTATAATGACAAACAGTGAAATTTTAAAAAGCAATGGAACAAAGAGAAACACATTTAACAAATTCCAATTTAATAAATTGTCACAGAAGTGAAAAGCTCAATAATATAAAACATTAAAATGATCATCACTATTTAAGAAAATAGTGGCCTGATTTTGTTCCTCCTTCTAAGTAGGACTGAAGCATCCACACTTTGGTCTTCCTTCTTCTTGAGCTTCATATGGTCTGTGAGTTGTATCTTGGGTATTCTGAGATTTTTCCTAATATCCACATATCAGTGAGTGCATACCATGTGTGTTCTTTTGTGACTGGGTTACCTCACTCAGGGTGATATTTTCTAGTTCCAAACATTTGCCTGTAAATTTCGTGAAGTCATTGTTTTTGATAGCGGAGTAGTACTCCATTGTGTAGATGTACCACATTTTCTGTATCCATTCCTCAGTTGAGGGACATGTGGGTTCTTTCCAGCTTCTGGTTATTATAAATAAGGCTGCTATGAACATAGTGGGTCAGAGAGAGGGAAGGATAAAGGGGGGGCAGGATCAGGTGTGAGGGGAGATGAAGGAGAAGTTCAGAGGGTCAGGAAATTGAACAGAGGTGTGTAGCAGTGGGGGGGTTGGGGAACTAGGAATAGCCACTAGAAAGTCCCAGATGCCAGAGAAGGAAGAGGTTACTAGGACCCAGTGGGGATGACATTAACAGAAATAACCTAATACGGGAAAGATAAAACCTATAGAAATCACCTCCAGTGGATAGGCACAGCCCCTGGTTGAGGGATGGGACCACCCACGCAACTCTAAAATTTTAACCTAGAATTGCTCCTTTCTAAAGGAAATGCACGGACAAAGAGTGGAGTAGAGTCTGAAGGAAAGGCCATCCAGAGACTGACCCACCTAGGGATCCATCCCATGTGCTAACATAAACCCAGACGCTATTGCTGATCCAAGGAGTATTTGATGACAGGAGCCTGGTATAGTGCTTCCCAAGAGGTCCGTCAGAACCTGACCAATACAGAGGCGGATGCTCACAGCTAACCATTAGACAAAGCATTGGGGCCCCAATGGAGAAGTCAGAGGAAGGACTGAAGGAGCGGAAGGGGGTTGCAACCTCATAGGAAGAAAACAGCATTAACTGAGATTCATAGTCAGTCACGGGCTTCCAACTGCTCAGACCACACTCAAACACGTAAATGCCCCACTCTACCATGCAATGCCTGAGCCATAGCCGATCAAATCTTGGCTCGGGATACTTTTGTCTGTCTGTAAATGAATACACATAGCCTACCTAGTGGAGATTGCGCTGAGACCCGCAGAGCGTCTGAGTTCTGCCCAGTTCCCGGTTTGCGTTTGCTCTGTGCAGACGAATTTTGCTAACTTAACTTGGTAATGGCTTGCCTTTAAAAAATAACCTCTGTTCTGATTTTGCTTCTGATTTTCTCATAATTCATCACAGGACAAGAAGGGAAAGAGGTTGAAACAGTAATTACTTATTTAGCTGCTTGGATACAGACTTTGATAGGATTGTATGGCTCTTAGATAAATGGCAGGATGATGTTTTCTTGTGTTTTGCGTTCCTTTTTGGAAAGCATTCAACTTTCTTTACTAGGGATACATTTGAGCCAAACATAAAGCTCTTATATAAAACAGTGCTGATTCATTTTATTAATTAAATATAGTATTAAAAAGCTGCCAGCCAAACCACTCTTTAAGTCGTCTTAGTTTGAACGAAGGCTAGAACCAAGGATAGAGCTTATAATCTTTGTAACAAGGGAGTACAGAATAGTGTTCCCATCTGAAAACAGGGTAACCCGCCACTTTGAAAAGGCCCAATAACTAAAAGTGGGTGTATAAATTTCACTGCATAATATTGTTTAGCATTGCCTTTTTCTTTTTTTTCCAGTTTTTTTATATAAATTTATTTATTTTATTCTTTAATCGTTTTTTAGAGTCCAGACTTCATTCCCCTCCCGGTCTGCCCCCAGACCTCTCCCCATCACATTCCCCCCATTCTCCAAGAGGATGTCTCCCATCCCCACTCCACCAGGCCTCCGGACTCCCTGGGGCCCCGAGTCTCTTGAGGGTCAGGTGTGCTTTCCCTCACTGAGGCTAGACCCAGCAGTCGTCTGCTGTATATGTGTTGGAGCCTCATATCAGCTGGTATATGCTGCCTGGTTGTCAGTCCAGTGCTTGAGAGATCTCAGGGGTCCAGATCAGTTGAGACTGAGGGTCTTCCCACGGGGTCGCCCTCCTCCTCAGCTTCCTCCAGCTTTTCCCCAATTAAACTACAGGGATCCCTGGCTTCCATCCATTGGCCATGTGCTAGTATCTACCTCTGACTTTTTCAGCTGCTTGTTGGGCCTCTCAGAGAGCAGCCATGCTAGCATATGCAAGCACACCACAGTCTTGGTAACAATGTCGGGCCCAGGGCCTCCCTTTGAGCTAGATCCAAATTTGGGCCTGTCGCTGGACCTCCTTTTCCTCAGGCTCTTCTCCGTTTCCATCCCTACAGTTTCCCCAAACAGGAACAATTCTGGGTCAGAGTTTTGACTGTGGGATAGCAACCCCATGCCTCACTTGGTGCCCTGTCTTTCTGCTGGAGGTGGGCTCTACAAGTTCCCCCTCCCCACTGTAGAATCCTTCATCCAAGGTGCCTCCCTTTCAATTCTGAGAGTCTCTCACCACCTAGGTCTCTGGTACATTCTGGTACACCCCCACCCCCTCCTCCCCTGAGGTTGCCTGTTTCCATTCTTTTTGCTCACCCTCAGGGCTTCAGCCCTATTCCCTTCCCCCCCAATGCCTGATCATGTTTTTTTCCCTTCCCTTCCCCTCCCTGTTCCCTCTCCCACCCAGTTCCCCCCTACCCCCACCCCAACCCCGTGGTGACTGCTTTCTTCTTCCTCCCAAGGGGGAATTCAGGCTTCCTCACTTGGGTCCTTCTGCTTGTTTCCCTTCTTGAGTCTTCTGGGTTGTGTTCTGGGTATTCTGTACTTTTTTGGCTAATATAGGATTGCCTTTTTTTCTTTACTTAATCTAGAATGATAACGTCCTCTATTGGCAGTGGGTATATGATTTACAATGGCTATTTTCTGGCATAGCTAAAGGGTAGTTAGTCATTCTTATCAGGTTTAAGGAATTTCGTTATATACATGAAAACTGTGAGAAAATGTGCCTTGTATGTAGAGTTGAAATACAAAATGTGTTTTGTCCATGAACTCTAGAATCTGTGCTTCTATAAGTTAGTCATTGTCTTTTTGAGGTCTGTGCTGAAGAGGGGTTTCTCACGACACTAGGCTTATAGAGAGAGGTGGGTGATCATCTGTATGGATGTATATGTAATAGCTACAGTTTAGTGTTTTTAGGAGACTTTTCAGTGTGAGAACAAGTGCATCTCTCATTCTAGTTCCTTCTCTTGGGATCTTTTCCCTCTATGTGTTCACCTTGTTCAATTTCAATGTTTTTTTGTTTTATTTTATTACATTTTACTTTGTTATATTTTGTTATCTCTTAGAACCCTGTTCTTTTAAATGAGGGACAGGAAGGGGGTTAATCTGGATGGGAGGGGAGGGATCAGTAGAGGGAGGGGAAACTAAAAACAATATAATATGCAAGGAAAGAATCTATTTTCTTTTTTTTTTTTTAAATTTTTTTTTTTCAGAGCTGGGGACCGAACCCAGGGCCTGCGCTTGCTAGGCAAGCGCTCTACCACTGAGCTAAATCCCCAACCCCAAGAATCTATTTTCAATAAAGGGGGAAAATAAAAGAAGACGGACGTTTGGAATGGTCCATATGTATATATGTGTATATATGCATATGTATGTAAATATATATGTATGTATATGTACATGTTCATGCATATGTGCATACACATGGGCATGCATGTGTGTATGCATATGTATATGTGTTTTTTGATTATGGATTTCATATACTTCAGTGTCAATGAAGACAGTAGCACAGAGCACTCCTTGTTTCAATTTCCAAACTATCTAATAGTTTGATGTCTGAACAGTTATCTAGGGCAAGCAAAGCACTAGATCCAGGTAAACAGTTTGTACTCCTGTGAGAATTCTGAATGTAGACATTCTGGCTGGTTTAGTTGGTGTGGTATTTTTCTCCAGTGTAGTAAAGATCTAGAACTGCTGTCATTTAATCTGGTATATGGCCACGCGTCTTTGTAAGCACCAAGTTGCTCTTAGCAAATTACTTTTGAGGGGACATTGAGCTCTTGCATTTTATGTATAGGAGGTAATAGATCCCAGGTTATGAGATCACCTCTCAACTAGGAATTTACTAGTTCCGGTAAGCACTGTATCAGGTGTGGATGTGTGCATTACTTAGCATTACATGAGGCCCTTCTACATGCACCATCTTCTTATGCACCTAAAATATTGGCTAGTTGTTGTTTTAGGAACTAAATGAGTTCACCTATCGACTTAGCTCAGGAAGCATTTGTCTGTTGACCCTTTATAATGTTTAGTTGCCTTTAAACCAAGCCATCAATTAGCCCAGTCTACTCCATGCTTGCAATTTAAACAATTCAAATTTTTTTACTTTAAATCGCTCTTTTGAAAAGTATCTGTAAAACGAATACAAAAGTCTTGGAGCACAAGACTTCACTTTCCAGTTAAGGAGGTTTGTTATCTTTCATGCACTGTTAATTCCTGTAAATTCTAATGGGAATTAAGAACATAAATTCTTGGCACTTGCTTGAGAGACCAGGAATCCTGCAGAGACAGCACTTTTGTGTGTAGCCTGATTATAATCCACTCTATAAATGGTTTGGTTTCCGTGCCATCTGGCACCACATAGGTGAGAGGTGCTTGCTGGGATTTCATGAAGAGTCTTAATTCTGTACTGCAGAAGAACGTGCATAAATTGACATTTGATGAATACATGGACTGCATATTTTATTACTAAGATATATTCAAAATATTTTATGACAAATCAACCTGAAAGAATGTATCCCAGGATCAACCTCACGTGTATGCATGTATACAGATGTTGGGCATTTAAATGGCTTTCGGAAATTCTGTGATACCATCCATGTAGTTCTCAAGAAACATTTTTTTCAAATTCTGTAAAATTAAGAATTAAATGACTCTTTTTCCAGCCATTTCTTCCCATCTTCAACCACTTTAAAACCAACTTTTAAATAAAAAACAGTGGCCCGGTTTTACTCAGTACTTGTATCAGATATTATGGCTAAAATCTATTCGTATAGTATGTCCAAATACTTCTAAAGTATAGTGTGAAGTACTGTAAGTTAACATTAGAACTATGCAGTGTCCAGCTTGTTGAGAACCCAAGCTAAATACTTAGTGAGTGAACAGACATAGTTTGAGGCTGAAGTTGGCATTAACATGAGTTATGTTGTCATTTTTCTAAACCTTCACTTGGAGCATAGTCTACAAAGGGAGAAAAGGAAACATGCATCAACAGCCATACCTACACATGTTCAGGATTAAGAGGTGGGGAAAATGAGCACATGATTATTCTGGCAGGAGTAGAACATTGTTAATGACATTTGCTAATATTTGCCTAATTTTGTGACTTAAAAATTAATTTAAAATTCATTATTTCATAATATCCCAACTTTATCTTGTAATCATCATTCTCCATTCACTGTAATAAAAGCCAGGTTGAGAGAGATGAGTAGTTAGTTCATAAGAGTTTCCGATTTGTGATGTTTGACTTGAAAATCTTTTGTCAATGTTGTGGAAGTACTGTGTGTTGTCTAGAAATCACGTTTTGAATTGTGGTCTTTTCCTGGGAGTCTATCCCTTGACTTGCTGGGCAGCTCCAGTGAGATGTAGCTCAAGGCTGTTACTGGAGCATGAGAGCAAAGAATCAGCATTCAACATTGGTTGAGTTGCCATTACTGGGCTGTATGCACTTTTGTTCTTCCAATCTTTTCAAATAACAGTAGGTATATTAGTGTTGAGGAACATCTGCAATTATACATTGCTTATAAAGTAACAGGCTTTGTTCTGTTCATTTATTAAGTTATTTGATTTTCACAAATCTTGTAAGGCTAATTCCATGATTCCATTTTCTTATGAGGAAATCTATTTTACCTATACACACACACAAGTTGCCAAGGCCAATACAAAGTTTCCGTTCTACTAAACTACTTACTAACGAACTGGTAAGAGCCAGTTGAAACTGGATTCGAGATTTTTCCCCCACTAAATCTTACATGCTCTAAGTATGCTATAAGGAATGTAAAGTAAACCAGTATGTCCATAAACATGAAGCTTGTGTATAATTTATACTTTTCTAAAGGCAAATGAAAAAAAGTCAGAAGAAATAGCTAAAAACCAATTTTAGACATAAACTTTATTTGCATGAATATATACAAAATGTTATGTCAATATACAATTAAAACCAAAGAACAAGAGATTTTTTTCATTCAGTCTTCAAAATTTAGCATGGATTTCTAGAACATTTACAATTCACCTTTATTCTAATTGAAATGATGACAGTGTGTCATCCTGTTCTGATTCCATTTCATTTTGCCTACACAGTTCTTGGCCTTCTGTCCCTCTCCCAGGAATGTCCATGTTTACCTTAGCAACACATTGGAGATTTCCAGGACCTTGACTATGATCCAGATTTATTAACCAAAATAATTAACAAAAGCTAAAATAAGTAGGAAATACATAAGTAAAAAATAATTGCCAGGTTATATCTAAAATAATTGCTATATAGTACCAGGAAAGAACATTTCAAGGTTATTCTGATCTCATCTAACTTTGACATAAATTGTAGCCCTTGTGATTCTTGCCTTTAAAGCTCCATACCTCTGATCTTGGATACCGAGACTTTTAAGAAAACTTAAAAACTCTTCATTGTCTTTATCCACTTTGTCAGTACCAACCCACAAGGATCATATCAATAGTCCCAATGTTGAAGGCAGTTCTATATCATCTAGTACATGTTTGAGAATAAGGAGGCTTCAAGAAGCAAATTTCTATATCTTTGGAGTTAATTTAGATGTATCAAAGAAAAGCAGGTGAACAGAGTTAAAGAAAAAAAATCAGTTGCTAAGACTTGAGCCATAGGTGAGGGGTTTCAGTCAGCCTGCTGGCCCGGAGACTGTCTTCCTACATCACTCAGCAGTAAACGTATAGGCCTTCGTAACCACAGCTCATCCTGGTGTCATCCACATTTTGCACCATGAAGTCCACACTGGCTGCTTTCACACTCCATGGAAATGCACGTTAAACACTACTTAGTTCTTTACTTTTGAAAAGTTGGATAAAACACAAAACAAAAATATCAAATCTCATGGGATACATAGACTAGAAACTCCCACTCTTCATACATTCTCTATTAAATGTAGGAGGGATGTAGAAAGCTAATATATGGCTTTGGTTTGGGGAAAAGGCCAAAGTCCTATATTTTCAAGAAGTAATGTTTTAGAGAAAAGAAATTTGACTTCTTTACAGATGTCCTGGACTCTTCCAGATTTCTGTTACCTTCTGGGAAGCTAAATTAACTCTTGTGTTGTTATGTCAAATTCATAACAAAACTCCAGGATCCACCAAAGACATATATAAGTAGAAGCCTAAGCTAGCAAATGACTCTAGTACTACTTCCATAATTATATGAGTCCACGGGGTTTGAGCTTTAGAAAGAAGGACCTGGCAGACGTCACTCTCATGTCTTTGAGATTTTTAGGTGGTGGCACATTTGTCATTTACACCAATTACACTGAAATCCAATATAAAATGAGGGAGAGCAGAGCAGCTGTGAGGGAAATGGGATTGGAGCTGGGGGCCACACCCATCTCTGTTGGTCTTCTTTTGTTTGATCTGGCAGCTCAAAAGGCATCCTGTAGGGCTGAGGTGTAGACTAACACAGCCAAGATGCAGTGATAGTATTCACACACACACACACACACACACACACACACACACACACACACACACCACCACCACCACCACCACCACCACCCTGGCTGGATGAAAGCCAGAGATTTTTGTAATTTTAAAATGTTTGTGCTTGTGAACAGTTGTCAGGCCCGACCATTACTACAGTGATAGAACAACGAATGGGAAAAACTACTGAGAGAAAGGGCCAGTGTAGGTCAGAATCATAGCCTGGATATGAGATTAGAATATGTTCGAGGTTGGTTAGCTAGGAGATGGATAGTGGTACACACCCACATGAGGAAATCAGACAAGACATTCAGTGTTGACAGATGAGTTTAATTTTAGCAACTGAGCATGAATTAACAATCGTGCGCTCTCATGGGATCATCTATAAGTAGTGGCTAGTGTTAAAATTTAAATTTGGAGAATCAGAGCTGCTACACGTTATCTGTTCATAGTGTAACCTTAGGGGCATTCTATCAATATTGAGAAATTCTATAAGGGAGACAATGTAAGAAGAGGAGATTAGGGTGCTTGTGTGTGACCGACCATCTTTCAGTAGACCACATAACTCAGATCTTTCCTTCCTTTAGACATCTGCTCATGTATTCCCTGAGCAGATACTCTCCCTGGTCTTTCTCTATAAAGCACCATCACTGCTCACCAATCCCTTTCTGTTTAGTTACAATGTTGTTTTTAAAGATTTATTTATTTATTTATTTATTTATTTATTTATTTATTTATTTATTTATTTTATATGAGCACACTGTTGCTCTATTCAAACACACTGGAAGACATCCTAAGATGCCATTATAGATTGTTGTGAACCACCGTGCAGTTGATGGGAATTGAACTCAGAACCTCTGGAAGAGCAGTCAGTTCTCTCAACCACTGAGCCGTCTCTCCAATCCACTGGCTTACAATGTTTGATTAACATCACTAGCATCAATTAATATTTGTTTACTAAATAATATCAGCCGCCCAAGTGTACGGTTATCTGGATCTGCATAGTTTCTTAGTAGATATGTGTTATATAAATAAACAAATAAATAAGTAAATGCAGTTCTCAAAAGACAAAAAAGGAGATAATGTTCCAAGAAGGTAATCAGCAGAGTAAATTATGTAAGAAAGCACATACAGAAATTAATTAGGGAAAGGCAATCTGCATGACATTTAGGCTACTTGTTCCTTGTGGTAGAGAAAGAAAATGTTTGATTTTTATTCAGTGTTAGCCACTTGCTAGTCAGTACGTACACAGATATGCTCAAGTACATTATATGGCAAAAAATGTCTCATACTAGGTATGGTTGTCATTGCCGGTCTCCAGATCATAAGTACCTAGAAAGCTTGGGTTTCAATGTTTTTCTATTCATAGTCTCTCTACCATTAGTTCTATAACAGCTAAATTAATAAACAGCAGAATGAACAGATCTCAGGAGAGAGGGCTGAACAGTGGGTGTGTAAACCGTGGATCTGGACCAGACCAAGGAAAGAGTTAAAATAAAAAAAAAAAAAAAAAAAGCTCCAATGGATGGTGAAGGCAACTCGGATTTCCTCCCTCTCTCTAGGCTGAATACTGTGAGAAGGATTCATGGGATATGGAAACAGTCTGGCTTTGACTCTCTACTGTTTACTAGCTATGATATTGGGACAATTAGATCCTTTTTTTGAGTTTCATATATGGGCATTATGGCAGTAAAATAGTAAGTAACCGATGAATTTGTATTGAAATTGCAAGAGATAATTATATTTATAAAACATTCAATACAATATTGGAGATGATAAGTACTCAATAAATGTAAGGCATGGTCATTGGCACATGAATAGGAAAAGCTATGCATGTGTATATGTGGATGTATATGTACTGGTATGTATGGTACAGTCAGGGCAGCTGGATGGATGACACTTCTCAATGATATGAGACAGGGATGTATTACTCTGTTTAAGTCGCTATAACAGGATATTATAGACTGAGTCGCTTAAACAATCGATATTTATTTCTTACAGTTCTCTAGCCTAGAAATTGGTCAAGATGCCAACCCATTTGGTATCTCTTGAGGACTCCTTTCCTGGTTTGGAGAGGCCTTCTTGTGTATACTCTTACATGACATAGAGAAGTGGGGGTAGGGTAGGTGAAGGAGAGAAAAGAAGGGAAGAAATAAAGAGCAACTGGAGAACAGTGAATGCCACACTATATGTCCTTACTTCATAATTTAATTTATGAGGTCTATACCCTCATGACCTAGTCTCCTCCCACAACATATCAATTTGGGAGAAAACTGTCCAGAGCAAACATCAAAGCTATGAAAAGGGCTCAGATTGCTGTGGAAGGACCACAAGGATTCTGTGCAAGATGTTTAGATGATGAGCCCCTTTACAGATTGTCTAATGTAGGTATGTCATCCTTGAAATCATGTATACAATGGATTTAGCATATTATGTATATTAATGCACATACAAACACATACATATGTATATGTAATAATAATCAAAGGAAGAAAGGGGGAGTACAGGGGTTTGAGGGAAAGTGGTTGGGAAGGCCTGAAAGGAAGAAAGGGAGAGGGAAAGATATATAATTCTATTTTAGTGAAAAAATATTAAAAATAAAATAAAAATATTAAGTGGAATTTCAAAAATGATTGACTAAACAAATTTCCCATATCAAATAATCAATAAGTACTTCTAATGTGGGCAGCACGGAGAATAAAGTTTTCTTATGCAGTTATTCTCTGCATAGAAGAAGTTGACAGAGATCTGCCTTCAAAGCTGTTGCTAACTCGAGGTGGAGGCCGAGCATCAGAGTTCAAAGCTAGGCTCGTAAGTTAGATTCCAGACTGGCTTTCTTGAGTATGTCCACAAACCAATAGTCAGACATCCTTGTTACTGCTTCCAGGCAGACACAATCAACCTAATAAAATAGAAGCTTAACTCTCATTTAAGCAGAGCCAACCCTAAACTACATAGTAAAGTATGTGCTTTTAGTAAAACACCCACACAAGACTCCTGGATCTCCATTATTATGCTTCCTCCTCCTTCTCCTCGTCCTCCTCCTCGTCCTCCTCCTTGTCATCGTCCTCCTCCTCGTCTTCGTCCTCCTCCTCGTCCTCGTCCTCCTCGTCCTTGTCCTCCTCCTTGTCCTCCTCGTTCTCGTCCTCTTCTCGCCTCCTCATCCTCATCCTCGCCCTCCTCCTCCCTCATCCTCGTCCCTCGTTCCTCCTCCTCATCCTCGTCCTCGCATCCTCCCTCGCCCTCGCGTCCTCGGCTCCCTCGTCCTCCTCCTCCCCCTCCTCCGTCCTCGCCTCGTCACCTCGTCTCGTCCTCGTCCTCGTCCTCCCCTCCTCCTCCTCCTCCTCCTCCTCCTCCTCCCTCCTCCTCCTCCTCCTCCTCCTCCTCCTCAGTTGTCCTAACTTTAGGAACATAATCTTAATTGGGAGTTCCCCTTGATATGCCAGTCCCTGAAGGAGCACAGTGAATGGTGGAAATGTGGAAACTGCAAACACACTAACGGGTATATAGCATGTGGACACCAGACTTGTGGGTGATTTCTATTCGTTTTCTTTAAGTCATGTGATCTCTCAAGTTATTATTTCTATGGAATTTCCCTTCCTGTTTATTTCTAAGTGAGCTATCTGCTGAAGCCTTCTTCACTCTGCACTTGCTCTTTTAAAGAGTGTTCTGGGCCTGACAGAAGAACACTCTCATTGGTTAGGACACTTCTATTTGTTTATAGTTTCCTGTAAGAAAGTGAGGTTTATGGTAACTTGTGGGTTGCCCATTGGCGCGCATCCTATTTGCAGTATAGTCAAAAGTAAATACCAACATAAAGATATGGACACACATGTTGAATTTTTTTTTTGATTGACTACTTGACTCCTCTACTAGTGCTCTTTTCAATGAAGCCTTTCTTAACCATAGGCTCCTGTCCCTTAACTGCAACTGGGAAAGAAACTCCTCACTGTGTGGCACGGGGCATATTACTGTAACAATGATCACATTCATGGTATTTCCTGGCAGCTGCCACTACTCTTGACCTCCCACAATAACAAAATTAGGGATCACTGGACGACTAATGCTTATTTCAATTATGGAAACAATGGGATCAATCTCCAAAGTGACAACTTAAGAGCATGTGACGATTCTTGCTTTTGTATTGAGTGTCTCCTTGACCCTCCTACAAACTGCCTATTACAAAAGCACACAGTGATTCTGGTCTTTCTACGGTCTCTTCTAATCAGAGAGCTGTTATCTTCTTCCTCTGAATAAAAATCTCTTTCTACATCCAGAATCCAGACTGCTCTTTTATAAATCCAGACTGGTAGCATTTCAGATTCAGTGGTGTGTAGTCCCCTCAGTTATCTTCCCATTTTGGAGAAAATCAGTTGGACAGATAGTTTAGACATATGCTTATGTACATTTTCATGGATTATAACATAAAGAGTAATGTTTAAGGGTCAATTTCCAGGCTAGAAGCAAAGGCTCAAAGTAGGTATGTGTCTGTCTTTCTTTCTTTTTTTTTCATTTAGTGAGAATGCTTTTTATTATAGTGTTATCAATAATGGCAAGATGATAGAAAACACTAGCACTGTTAAGGAAATAGCTTTTGAAGAAGTAATGGGTCATGGAAATGTATGGACTGGAAGAATGCTTGAGTTAAACTATCCATGATTCATGTAAAAAAAAAAAGTAGAAAAACTAATGTGGTTTAGTTAACTTATACATATGAAATGTGGCGTGCACAATAGTCTTTTCTCGGCACTGCCAGAAGATGCACGTTTCTTTTGCTTGTATTTTCACCGCCATGACTTGGAACTTACTTTGCAACCTGGTAGGCAGCCTGGCTTTGGATTTGTCATTCTCCTGCCTCAGTCTCTTACGTTCTGAAATAGCACATATGCTTCTCCATGTCTCAGTCATTTTGTTATACTATATCATTATTTAGTGCTAGCATAATTTTATTAGTTGCAGAAGAATACATTATATAATGCAGTGTTATGGCTAATCTTCATTGTTTATCAGAATCTAAGAGATACATCAATAGGCGTGTTTGTGAGGAATGTTTGATGTTTAATTGTAGCGGGAAGAAAACACTCTCAGGGTGTTTACTGTCATCTCATGGTATGGCATCGTGGGCTGAATGAAAAGTGAGAACTGTGAAAGCAAGCTGGCCATCAGCATTCATCTTTCTGCTTCTTGACTACAGCCTAATAGTGAAGACCCACCTCGAACTCCCACCATGTCTCCCTAGTCATCACTGTATCCTCAAAACCAGGCCCTTCCTCCCTTAAGTTGCTGTTGTCAAGGTGTTTTGTCACAGCAACGAGAAACAAAACAAATGTATGTTTCAATCAGCGAGCATGGTTTACAATTAAGAGAAAAACACTGATGGCCTTACCGTGATGTCATTCACCTTAACCGTTTTGTGTAAGTGTGCTGCTCTACATAGCTAACTGTCTCCAATTCTTAGTGTCTGTATCTGTAGATACGGAGTGTGTGTGTGTGTGTGTGTGTGTGTGTGTGCGCGCGCGCGCGCGCTCTTACTCAATTGGCAAATAACTCACCCAGTGTTGTTGCCTTGGTTTCTGTTCACCTGTCTCACAGGACTCAGCTTTGAATTATTTTCAGCTCGTTGTAAAAGCTAAATGCTTTAAGAAACCTTCCCTTCATTCGAGGTGACTCGAATATATATAGAATATATATAAATACTAAACACGGCTTGAGTTTTTCATCAATGAAATTCCTACTTCTATAAGAGGACTGTTACAGAGTGCCCCAACTATGTGCATGAACAAGATGATATATTTTTTAAAGATATATTTATTTATTTTATGTATATGAGTACACTGTAAATTAAGACACACCAGAAGAGGGCATCAGATCCCATTACATATGGTTGTGAGCCACCATGTGGTTGCTGGGGATTGAACTCAGGACCTCTGGAAGAGCAGTCAGTGCTCTTAACCGTTAAGCCATCTCTCCAGCCCACAAGATGATATTTTAAAGGCTACTTTTGATGGTTTTCTTTTTGTGTGTATTAATTATGCCAAGATATTGTTTCAGAAATCATAGTACCTGAGTGAAAGCCCAGCACTACAACAGGATGGACCAAGCAAGGAGTTCTTTGGGACTCCATTCATTGTAACTGAAGGTGAGCAGTGGAATACTATTTATGTTTATTCGAGACATCTTTGGAAATAAAGGATTTTGACCCTTGGTGCTTCTTTTCCCTTTTGATGGACACAGACTTCTTATTTGCATGAAATATGAAATTTGGCCTCTCCTGTGGTAGTGTCATCTAAATACTACTGCATGTTGTCAATTTTCTTGTGAATATATCACAGAGAAAGAGAAGATTCTAATTTGATCTCAGGAAAAGAGAGGTCACACAGTTTTCTATAAATGGATAATTCCCAATGCGTAATGTTATTGAAGAGTAATAATACCAGTTTTAATCTGATACTCTGTCAACATTAAGACTCGTTTACCAAGGCAGCTGTATTTCTTTAAGATTTTTTTGAGGAACTAAACTAAACGCAGAAGTAAATAGAAACTGAAATTTCTTATAGGGAAGATTAGGTTTGTAAGTGCCTGCAATGATAAAAAAAGACAGACTGCATTTCAAGAAGGTTAGAATGTAAGTGATAGATTGATGGCAGATTACAAGGAATGGAAGCATAAAAATATATATTAATAAAAAACTGTAAAAATCAAGGTGTAATGTAACACACACAATATATAGGAAAAACAATGCATTATGGGTTCCTACAGATGGCTATCACTAATCCCCTTTAGTGAAAGCTTTTGGAGGGAAACAGATTTTGCAAGGTATATTACTAGCATTGAATTTGGAGGCCCAGAATAGCATTTGACTTTCGTATTCCTGGCAAATTGCCTCTGGTGGTGAACGATATGAATAGGGAAAAAGGCACAGTGCAGAAGAGATTGTCCTTACCATTTAAAATGGCTTCCATTTCTCAATTGCAAGGTACACGGAGTTTTGAGTCATTCAGAAAATGCAACTAAATGTGAACAAATAACAGTTAGTCAAATTCAGTAGACTGTCTTTAAAAAATTGTTAAAATTGTGTTCTCCAACATAAATGGCAAAGAATGTGGTAAAACTAAGTGAGCTTTAGACTGTTCTAGGCAAGGTCTCAGTGGTTGGCAGAGCTACGCGGAGACTGTGACAGCATAGGTGAGCAAGGAGACATGGAATCACACATTAGCTTTATGCTGGCAAACCCTGAACATTTGAGACATAGTTCTTTCTCCCGCAGTTTATCTATTCTGGAATGGGGTGAGGGTGTTTGAAATGAAGATATACAGACATCGATTCCAGCTCAGTATGATCTGTGCCTGGTAGATATCAAAGAAGCCCTGTGAACAATAAGCAAGATGGGGTAAATGTCCTAAGTACATGCTGTTCAAGCCTACATCTACGGAAGTAAGCCAGCCACACTGGGGTAAACCACCCTAGGGGGTTCAAGAGGCCAAGTGAGCATGTGTGTGCAAGTGTGAGACAGGGAGGGAAGGGTCAAGAAAGCACATTGCTGTTCCTAGGAAGTGAGGTTGGCGGTGGTGTAGGTGAGACTGGAAAAATAAAGGGCAATGAAGAGGTGCTTTCCTCCAAGATTTAGCATTCTAAGGAATTCATCAAAACAGGAGGCCTCCCAAAGGAGTTGGGGCTGGCATGTTTAACAATAGGATCGGATTTGTGTTGGTGGTTGTTCAACTATAGCCAAGGGTAGAGTGTTCCTATAGACACTAGGCTCAAAAGGCATAGTAGGAAGAAGATTGCAGCCCAAGAGTTCAAGGCTACTTTGGGCAGCGGAGTAAGATTCTCTCTTTCTTTTCCTGCTTGAAAATTCTACATAATGGGCTTTCTGAGGAATTTATATATTCATATATCTGGTGACCTCAGTTTCTTCATAAACACAGAACCGTTCATGGACTGTGTTTTTGTGGCCGCCTTGGTCTAGCGGATAGGAGTGAGTTTGCTTTAGATTATTCATTACAACTGACTATTGTTATTTGTTTTTATATGTTTTGCCATGTGGGCTTGTCTTCTGCATGCAGCTTGTCCTTGTGATTGTACACTTTGCTCATGTGACACTTAACTCTCAGAGTATAAATTGCCTGATGCTCTGAATAAAGTTAGCTATTTTATGAGAATTTTTAAGCTCCCTTCTCCTAGGTTCCCAAAGCCAACTAAAGGGGTAAACACTCTCCCCACCCCCTCATTATTCTCTCTTCTCTTCATTTCCAATGATCCTTTTCCTCTTTCCAAACCAGACTCCATGTCTTTTTCTTTATAATTTTTATTGGTTCTTTGTGAGTTTCACATCACATCTTCCAGTCCCCTCATATTCATCCTCCACCATTGCAAGCTGCAAGCTCCCTCCTGAAAGAAAAAAAATCATACACACACACCCACACACACACACACACACACACACACACACAAAACAACAACAAACAAAACAAAACAAAGCATAGAACACATCTTGTCATGGAAGCTGTAGAGTGTCCGTGTGTCCCACAGCACGAGCATACCTCTGTCCATCCATCTTCACTTGCCAATGGTCATTGCAATGGAGACTCTATTTCTTAAAAGTTCATTACAGTTGAGCTTAGAAAACGTTGCAGAGGAGTAAGATGAGAGGTCAGAAGTCCAGCTAGGAGGTGCTGTTGATCTTATCCACATCATCATAATGCACTTAAAGTGAACTGGATAGAACCAAGGGATTGGAAATGGACAGATACTAGGGAAACTTTGAAGGTGAATGCATAGGATTTAGTGATAGACAGTGTTTAGATTGGGGGAGCAAAATGCGTGATTCATCCCATCAACTGTCTGCCTTAGCCACTGGGAAGATGTGTTAGCCAAGTTTGCCACATCACAATGGCAGGTTAGCCCTTTGGTAGATTTTTGGGTTCAGTTCAGTAGTGTGGGGGCAGCTCATTTTCTGATCTGAATAAACTTGATTAGGAATTATCTCAAGAAGCAAGAAAGAAAACAAGCCATTGCCCAGCCACTCCCAATCAAAGCCAACAGCCCACAAGGTGACTGACTAATACAGGGCTAGCAACATTCAGGAATAAGGAGGCTTTCAGTGTTTATCACTCTATTTGGTGGTGGGAGAATGGAGCCTAAACTGCCATTGTTAGTGAGGAGTTGAGAGTTGGAATCAAATCTTCATTGCTTCTGACTGAAAGGGGGTCATTGCAATACTGTCAGCACATTAGTAATCTTTACTATTTTTATGAATAAACAACACGAAGCAACAAGATCCTACCACAAGAGAACCTTGGAGAGACTTCTGACCTAATTTAGGCAAACAACCAAGCAAACCAAACCAATCAGAAAACTAAAGACTTCATTTTTTGAGCCTTGAGAGGTGCTATCTGAGAAAGCATTACACAAAGAAGTGGAAGCTAGCACATAACATACCAAGACTCGTAAAATTGTTTTACACTGGTGTCAAATGCTCTGAAGTGAAAGTTATTCTTACAAATTGGGTGAAATAAAATATGATATAGTTTCCATTCTTGGTGAATGTGCTTTCTAAGTTCTTTTGCTAAGTGATTTATGCACATTTAACTAGAACATAATTATCTTGACTAACATTGTGAAAAGGAGTATTTATAATCCCAGTGTTTTACAAAGTACTTCGTGATTAGCCCTTTAGAAATACTTAACCTTCTTGTCTATAACATTTTACAACATTGTTTCAGATTGTGAAGAAACAACTAATATTTTCAATCATTCATAAATAATATCCAGCAGAAATGAACACTGGAGCTTATATTTTGCCAGTCAGAAATTAAATGGCATTTGAAGCACATTTTTATAGCAATTATACTTTTTGGCAGGAAATATTTAGATAAATGAAGTTGTTAAAAATTAGAAAAGTTATATGTACTATCCTGCCAATATTTATAGGTTTGTTTTCTTTTTCATTTTAAACTTTTTTTTTACATTTTTTATGGGTTATTTTATTTATTTACATTTCGAATATTAGCCCCCTTCCCAGTTTCCCCTCTGCAAACTCCCTATCCCATCCCTCTGCCCCGTGTTTCTGAGGGTGCTCTCCCACCCACTCACACACTCCTGCCTCACCACCCTAGCATTCCCTTCCACTGGGGCATCAAGCCCTCACAGGATCAAGGGCCTCCCCTCTCACTGATGCCAGATAAGGCCATCCTCTGCTACATATGAAGTTGGAGTCGTGGGTCCCTCATGTGTACTTTTTGGTTGGTAGTTTAGTCCCTGGGAATTCTGGAGGTGTGTAAATCATGTTAAGGCTAGTCAATCAAACTTGGAGTTTCTTTTATACTCATTATCATGGGGAACATACATTTACTTTTAATTTATTTAATATTTATTTGAAAGCTTTTATCTTATACATTCAACATGTTTTGCCTGTACAAATGTCTATGCACCTCCTGCATAATATCTTAGAGGCTGGATGAAGACAATGGATTCCCTAGGACTGGAGTGAAAAATACAACTGTAGAATTAGTGAATCTGGTGCTAGAGCACTAGATTTTACACAATCTGAATAACAGAAAAAAAAGGCTAATAAATTGCTAAGTCCACAATAAACCATCTACATTTGGGTCACTGGAGTCCTAACATAGAAGCAGAAATGGCCAAGCTGCGAAAGTATTTGAAGAAATAATGGAAAATTTTTTCCCTAAATTTTAGGGAAAATGTAAACTTCCAAATTTAAGAACTCAGAAAATCCCATCTAGGATAAACTAAAGATCCCCAGGTCAAGACATGTTACGTTCCACCTTCTGAAGAGTAAAATTCAAGTCCTGAAAGCTGTGAGGCAGACATCAAAAATACTGACACAGGCCTTAAATTCTTCATTGCTTCTGGTTTTTAAAATTAAACTCGGCTCCTCTAACTAGCAGAACACTTATCAAACATCAGACACTGTGCCAGGCACCCGAGGGACGCCTGTCAATTCTACAGGTGTTCTCCCTACGAGCAACGTAATCAACTGTGCAATTGGAAAGAATTTGAACTTGAGAACAAATGAACAAGCAAACCAGAAAATTGGAATTGTCGATTCCTAGATGGGCTTTAGCGCTGCACATTTTGAGAAACTAATCAGAAAATGCGAGCGTGTACAGATATTAAGTTAGGGGAAAAACAAAACAAGAGCATTTATCAGATTCTCCAAGGAGCCGATGATTAAGAGTTACTATACGGCTTTGTGTGTGTGTGTATAGTATATATGAGTGTGCACACATGGAGGACAGAACACTGGGCCTTTTGTGTCTGTGTGTATGGTAGATATGAGTGTGCACACATGGAGGACAGAACACTGGGCCGTTTCCTCAGTCAGCCTTATTTGGGGGGCGGGCCTCTCCCAGAATCTGGAACTCAATGCAGTGGCTAGTGGCTGAGCAGGAAGCCCCAGGGACACACCTGTCTCTACCCCTGAGGTAGAGATTTTACCCATGTATGTTAGGGCTTCATGCTCGTAAAGGAAGCATTGTTATCAATGGAGCCATCTCCACAGCCCAGGTTTCTGTGTTTAAGCAAAAATATCACAGTCTCAGTAAGAAATGAAGCTCCCACCACCCCCTGTCTTTTAATTATATCAAGCACTAATTACCTAGTGGGTATGTCAGAGGTTGGGAACAGTTATGGCGGTCAGGGTGTTGTCAGTTGTGGGAGGTGTTTTTTCTCCCATGACGTGGTTGCTGGTCATGAGGAGCCAGCTCAGGCAGGTCATGGGGGGGGATGGAAGCACCTTTATCCACTCAGTCATTGCCTTGGCCCAGCAAAGCTATTTTTAGAAAGCACATCCCTCTACCTCTGCTTTTAAGGATAAAATAGGAAACGACAGGTTTTGCAAACATTCTTTGGCGTACTTGTGGAAACATGCTGTCAGTGAAAGACTGTTTCCCTGTAGCATTATTTTGAATATTCTAAAATTAGTACCTGGAGGTGACTGTGACTTACAATGTGCTTTACATTAGATTTTTCCCATCCCAGAGGAGAAGTTGAGACTTGCAAGGGAAGTCAGCCTCTCTAAATCCGCTCCAAAGAGCTGGTGCACAAAAGTTGACAGCTGTCCTGCCACCTGTATGGTTCCTTTTTTCCCCTAGCACGTGCAAACGATTTTTATTAAGTGCCAATTTACCCAAACAGAGACTGTTAGTGTCTTCTCTGGTGAAAAGATAAAACACCTTCAAAACCCAGTAAAACCCACTTGGTTTCCATTTCTTTATAATGCAAGCATTCGTCACTGCTTTTTACTGCTAACCAGAACTCACAGGCAAACCATATCAGCTCACTTGGGGAAAGGGTCTACATACTGAATTTTATTGGCCACAGCCTGCTTCCTGACAAAAGTCAAGGCTTTTAAGTTTACCTGGAGAGTGAGAGGTTGGACAGTGCATTCTGGGGAACAACTTGATTATCTACTTCCACTGAAAACATAGATCGACTTACTGAGATTATTTCATGCTGGCCAAATCTCCAGAATCAAATAAAGGTGTGAAGATCCTTGCAAGCACGGATCTTCAGGTCCCACTTTCTCTACTCCTCTGCAATACGGACAGCAACTTAAGGGCCTGAAGTAATTCTTGTGTACTAACAATTTGAGTACTTTTTCTTCAAACTATAACGTTCAAAATACAAATTCTAACGAAAATATTTGTCCAAGGCCCAACAATGTGAACTAAAACCCTCTGTAATCTACTGGTTTGGGAACTCTTTGAATTACTAGGGCAAGGAGGGTATACAACAAACGCTGGTATATAAATCAAAGAAGGACAATACATTTCCTTTCATATTTGTGGATTTTCTATCAGCAGTCTCTTCTATCTCATAGATGCCCATTTCGTACCCATTGTGATCCTTGAAGGTAACATAACCAGTCCCTCTTCACTCAGATTAGAAATAATTAGCTAGCATCTGGATACAAGCAGGCCAAAACAATAGGTGAACTGACAGTACAATGGTTATGTATTTGATACAATACATCCCACAAAGGAGAAGGCACTCAATTAATGTATAGTTATTTTTTTAACAAATATTTTCACCATTTTAGTATTAGTTATGTTTAATACATTTTTATTAAACTTTTCCTCAGAGTTAAAAGTTTCAATTTTTGGCTATTAAGAGCTAAGTACAACTAGGTTAAAAACAGAAGCATTAAAAAGAAAACAGTAACAACAAAAAAACAAATCCAAAACCCAACCCAACCCCCCAAATGAAGGAGAGAACCCCCAGAATGCAAGAGGCAGTGATTATAATAACGATGTAGATTTACGAGATTCTGAACAAACACTTTCAAAGTATGAGATAATACTTTTGCAAACTTAAGCCCTCTCGCTTTGGCCACCTCCCAAGCAGCAAATACAAATTATGGGCCACATTATTACTGCACTCTTTGTTGTTAAGAGCCTCCCTCCACCCCATCTGCTCCCATCAGAGGAGAAACAAGTATGAACAGGAAAGCATCCTCTTAACTGAGGGTGTTAACGCTCGGCTAACTGTAACCCTCTTTCTGAGGACAGGAGAGAGCAAATCTTGGGTTCGGCCTCAACAGCACAAGGGTTTTCAGCACAATGGTCAGGGTGAAGTCTAATTCAGAAGAGTCCTTCAAAGTCATATCTGTCCATTTCGCCTTCTTGCATATATGCCCAAGCAAGCACAGATGCCTGTAACACTGAGAACCACACCTAATAAGAGTGCAATCGCATCTCCAGCTTCGACTGCTTCAACGCCAGGCAGGATCAAAAGCAGCAAAGTGAGGACTAAGATCAGTTGTGTTGGAACTGAATCCATGATGTTAGGATCTGGAGGGCTGAACCTGCCTAGAAATTAAAAACGGAACAAAAGAAACTGTTAAAAAAAAAAAAAAAGCCTGACTTTTTTGAATGACAATATAAATATACAACAGTCTTTTAGACTGGAGTTTGTGAATCATTTCAGATGTCAGTTCAAGATGACAAAACTAAAAACAGTCATTTTAGGTTAATCTCACAACAACACCCTCAAACCGGCAATTCCGATAGGCAATATATGCATCTACCAAACTGGAACTGGACAACTGTACAGCATTAGAAAAGAGAGGGAAAAATTCACAAGATACTTGCAAACTTAAATTATCCTAACAAGTAAAAGTCACATTTTCTTAGCATGCCTCCTATCTAGAAAATCCAGCTAAATCTGGCAAAAGTCAAGCAACACAACACGTGACTCTGTGAAGTTGAAAGGAATTAATAAGACTTACCAAAACAATGGTATATGTAAAATTCTATCCAACGTGAAATATTCTCTTTGGAACTTCCGGATGCTGAGGCTAAGACGTTACTCGTAACACAGCCTATTTTAAAGAGGAAGCTAGAGTCAATATGGAAAGAAATGCAAGGACGGAAATTGGTAACAAGTACAAAAAACACTCCCTAACAGTTCGTTCAAAAAGAGACTACTAGATTTAAAGTTACTTATCACACACAGATAGCTAAACGAAACCAAGCCGAGAAGCAAACTCATCCCGAGATCTGACATAAAGATCGGGAGTTCCTTCGCCCTGGGAGGGTGCAAATTTGTTGCGTTCTGCAACTGCACTCTGGAGAATCAGTCCTGGAATCCCCGGGAGCGGAGTTTGTGCCTTACCTGACTGAAAGCAGCCATTACAGGAATGGAGAGCAGGGCGGTGTCGCCAGACTACATTTCCCAGAAGCTCCGCCGCCTACTCCCGTCATGCACAGCGCGTTCTCGGATCCTTGGCTGAGGGGCAGCTAGGCTGCTAGTTATTTCCCAACTTTGCCTTCTGGTTTTACTGTTAAAGAGTGGCTGAGTGTCCAAAAAAAGGTTTAGTGAGTTCGTGGTAAGACTAATGAAACAACAACACGTGTTTTCTGCCCTGTTAAGGATCTCTGGACGCATAAATATGTCTCGTTAGTACTCTGAAATGAGGAAATAGCTGCAGGAGAGGGTAACTAAGTGGAGCCATCTGTTTGGGATGGTTTCAAACCTGGGGCCTTCCAACATTTCTGCAGCAGAAAAATCATATTCCAAGTGTGCCTAATGACATTTGCTAATTTTTTAAAACCAATGGGGAAAATAAGCACATTTAGTCAGAAAGTTTGGAAAATATTGAATCATTTGTGGTGCAAAGCAGGTTTAGAAAATATGGTTTCAGTCCTATAACCAGATCTTTTCTGATTCAAATTCCTGTCTTTCTCAGAATGTTCATTCTCCACAGCCTCCCAATATTTTAAGATGTCAAATTAGTACTCTAAACCATTATAAAAAGTATTCACTTGCATCTGTAAGCATTAACTATGAAACGTTCTTAAATCTGGGATATCCATTTAGATATCTGGATATCTAAATCTTACTTCTGGCCTGATCATTTTCATACTTACTGACAATTTGTCATCTTTTCATTGTGAGTTACTCATGGTGATGAGTGAGAGGTGACTGAACTTGTACAGATAAAAATCATGCGGATAGTGGGGGCACTTTCAGTTCAGTGCAGATCACCAGCATGTATTCTTGTGTTGTTGGTTCTCCTTTAAACACAATTGTATCTCTCTGACAGCGAAGATTTATACTTCTGGTTCCCAAAGTACATTTGGCAGTAACTCCAGCTAATAATAACAATAATTTGATGAAATAAATGTGCCAAGATTTTACAGGAGATCCAGATGTGGCAAACACATTAAAGCAAGGTGTGTCTGATAGATTGACAGTGTTGTTTTTCTAAAGTTGATTATTATAACGAATTCATTCTAATTACATTTGTCTTATGTTGCTTTTGGCTTTGTATCTTTCCTATCAATTAGCTTTGGAATAGGACCTATTGCTATTAAAGGCTTCCAATTCCTCCTAAATTCCAATGTTTTCATTTGGGAGACTTTATTTTTTTTCTTATGTATTTATTTCACTAGTGGAAGTCTGCAGACTAAAGTTGGGCTTGTACACACTTGTTGTGTACCTGAGTCTGTAAAGTTTCTTAATTAAGTTTTATAATTTGCAGAGTCTATGCATGGTAAACATGCTCATCTTTTAAAAAAAATAATAGTTAGAAATTAAGTAATGACTTGGTCTACCTGTAAAAGCATGGTGCAAATTTGTGTAGGGATATTTTGGGCTCAAATATAGTTTTAAACTAAAGTTGCTTTTATTTTGCTAATTAGGTCCTATCCCTATTGGAAAATTAAGGCAAAGTTTTTGATACCTTATTTCAGGTTAGAGGCCATTATAATTTTGTTTTTGCTTCTTTGCATTCCACCTAGTCTGTTTTTCTTTTAGTGGTAATTCACTCTTTCCTTAAAACTCCAGTTTCATATAGAGAAATGTTCATCATATTAGAGAAATGTTCAAATTACTTGTCAAGACATAAATCTCAGAACTACCCTATTTGCCTCTGATTCAATTCCACCACTCACAGACTCTTTCCACTCCACTCACATTTAATGCTCCACTGTTTTATAAAATGACTAATTTATTCTCCGCTACTGACAGTCCTTGCTGTTTACTCTGCCTGTAATACATTCCAACAGATTTGTCATAGTTATTCTTTTTTTTTTTTTCCAGAGCTGAGGACTGAACCCAGGGCCTTGTGCTTGCTAGGCAAGCGCTCTACCACTGAGCTAAATCCCCAACCCATCATAATTATTCTTAACATCATCCTGGGATCAGAACTTTGTTCAAGCTTCCCTTTCCATCTCTGTTTATCTCATTTAAAACAAAACACAAAATCAATCAAACTCTCCAATTATATTATGAAGATAAACAAATACATTCAAGTGAAAATTCCATGATAGAAATATTTTCATCTTGCTCATGATTAAGTTTTCAGCTGGTAGACTAGTACCCTATGTGCTAGATACCCAGTAGGTATGTTGTGAATGAACAGATAAGTATAGTACAATGCAGGATGCTATTCCAGGTCACTTTTTCTGTAAATATCTTACAAGTAAGATGTTTGTTTTAAGACTAATTTATGAAGATTCTTAGTATGATGTTACTTTGAATCTTCATTAAAAGTTGATTACTATATATCTTTCCTATATAGCCTTATTAATAACAAGACTTCTGTGAGAATATAAGATGCAATCAAATCTAAAACCCTAAATATAAAGTTCTATATGTACTGTCTCTCCCCAGATTTCTAAAATATATTCATTGAGGTCACTTAGATGACTACATCAGATATTTAGAGTGACAGAATCAAGAATTTAGTCTTTCAATTCAGAAATATAAGTTAATACCATTTCCATTAAAATAAAGGTCACTGTTAGCTAGGGATGGGGACAAAATACCGTGGAAGCCACTTACCTCAGCAGCTGAAAGTTAATTTCACAATCTGCCATTACTAAGAAACAATATTAAAGAAGAAAGAAGAAGTGGGTTATGCTCATTTTATAACCATCAGAAATGAGTCACCGATAGGCCCTGAAGGGAAGTCACCTCTGGGATCCATGAGAGGAGGCAGAATGTGCCTACATGAGAATTTTGCAGTGAATCGTGGGTGTCAAGGAATTCATAAAATCCGGACTTCCTCATTAGCAGTTGAACTAAACCAAGTGAGTGGAAACATGTTAATTAAATTTTATAATTAAAAAGGACCAACCCATGGCTGGAGAGATGGCTCAGTCGTTAAGAGTACTGACTGCTCTTCCAGAGGTCCTGAGTTCAATTCCCAGCAACCACATGGTAGCTCACAACCATCTGTAATGGGATCTGATGTATTATTCTGGTGTATCTGAAGACAACTACAGTGTACTCATATAAATAAAAATAAATAAATAATATTTTTTTTAAAAAAGGACCAACCCAGAACTAGTCAGTATTTCTCATCAATAATGGATATTTGTCCGTGAGAGCATTGTGTTAGGAGTAACCAGATAGGATGTTACATTTTCTAAAGCTATGCAGTTGGTTAAAACAAAACAAAATGTAATGAACAAACTCCAGTACCTGTTGACTCTAAATTCCTCTTACAGTATTATTTTATAGAGGATATGAAAGTTAAGTAGTCATTGATGTTGAATCTCAGTCCCTTCTGGGGCAAGTCTGCCTGGATGCTGTCCTCTTCCTTCCTTGATGGTAATGGACTGAACTTCTGAACCTGTAAGCCAGCCCAATTAAATATTCTTATAAAAGTTCCCTCTTTTCATGGTGTCTGTTCACAGCAGTAAAAACCTAACTATGAAAGTCATTTTGTATGTATATCCAGATATCATCTAGACTCATGCAGGATGTGGTCCTATCTCATCAATGAACTATAGTAAGGTGGGAATCATGTTGGCAACATGATGCAATCAACATTCACCTGGCGAGGGATTCTCTGTGAGATGGTGTCTACATTAGATTTTCTGTGGGCATGACTCTAAAAGATATTCTTAACTGGCCCTGATTGTGTGCCCCACTATTTCATGGTATGGGCTCTGGAGTGAATAATAAGGAGAAAGCAAGTTTAGTACTGGTAGGTGTCCATTCATTCACATTCTCTCTGCTCTTGAATTTGATTAGCTACTTCAAGTTCCGACTAGCATGATTTCCCTGCAACAATGAACTGTAACCTGGAATTGTGAGCTGAAATAAACCCATTTTGTCCTAAGCTGCCTTTGAGTATGTTATGAGTATCTTCTCATAGCAACAGGAACTGAAGCCAGGATACAGGTACATTTCTAACCTTATATTGTTAAGGAGGAGGTGGCAGCTCTCCCAACAATAGTGGCAGACTTAAATTTTATTTAAATTCATGGCCTCTTGATTCAGAATGCCTATGTGACAGAAACTGATAGTTTCTTGAAGCAAGAGATTATATAACATTTTATCTATAATAATGAACTGATAGATTTGTAGACTATCATTATTTGTCATAAAATTTACCTCTGTCACTTATCTAGAAATATAAATTATCTAGCTTCTTATTATGATTTACATTTTTTATTGATGCATATTTATATATACATAATGAGGGTATACTATATATACATGTGTGTATATATAGTACTAACTAAATAATTATAGTTAATTTTCTCTTTTGGACATTGATCTGCATCTTGAGAACTTTTAGATTATTCTCACCAAGATATTTTGCGGTTTTCAGTAAAAAAATTTTGTAGACTCCAGCTGCTCTACTGTTGAGCACAATATTGGAACACATTCCTGGTATATATCTGTGCATTGCTCTTCACTATCCAGTATTTCTTTATCTTCCTCCTTTTCCCCCTTTGTAGCTTTTCATGAACAGTATTCCATTTCTACTTCAATGGTTTCAACTCTTCTAGCTTCCATAACTGAACAAAAGCATGTAGCATTTGTTTTGAATGTGCTATATGTGTTTTGATGTCTTCTAGTTTATCTATGCTATCACATAGGATAGTAGGCCTTTTTGTGGCAGGGTAGTATTTCATAATGCATAAATGATTTATTTTCTTTGTTCTTTATCAATGGACAACTTAGATTATCCAGTATCTTCAATGTTGTGGGTAGAGCTGCAATAAACATTAGAGTGTATATGTGTATGTATGTATGTCTGTGTAGTGTGTAGTGTGCATATGTGTGTGTGCGCATGATATATATATATATATATGGCTTTCATTTTTCTTTTTTGACCATGAACTCATTAGTAGGATTGTTGAGTTTCATGGTAGTTCTGTTTTCAAATTTTGAAGAACTTCCATATTGTTTCTATAATGGCTATACTAATTCACCTCATTAACAGATTATAGGAGCTCCCCTTTTGACTTCCTCACAAGCATTTTCATTTTGCGGCCCTCTTGATAACTATTTTAATAGCAGTGATACAAAACTAACTGCTTCAAGATTGAACTTTCTAATTGATAATGAGGATATAACCAATCTTTATGGCAATGTCAATGCAGCTTAAATGAATAAAATATAAAATGCCTAAATATAGTCAGTTTTAAAGTATTATTATTAACAACAACAATAATGTTAAAGGTTTTCCTAATAGAATACTTACATACTCTATAGTATATCGACTTTTAGTTGCTATAATGAAATACTTAAGGCAGCTAACTTGATAAAGAGAAAGGCTTGTTTTAGTCACAGTTTTGTAGGTTTAATCCTACAACTTATAGCCTTAAACATTAAGGACACAGAGCTAGAATCTGCTCAGTTCTGATGAGGGCCCTCTATCTGGGTGGTCTCACATGATGGCAACAGAGAACTGTGGCTGAGCTTGCACTGTTCAATGGAAAGTCAGAGAAAGAGACTGGAGTCCCTTGTCATGCTGGATAAATTTATGTCAGCTTGACACAAGCTAAAGTCATCAAAGAGGAGAGCCTCGATAGAGAAGATGCCTGCCGAAGACCTAGGTGTAGGCAAGCCTGCAGGGTATTTTATTGATCACTAATTGATGTGGGAGGACCTAGCCCATTGTAGAAGGTGCCATCTCTGGGCTGGTAGTCCTGAGCAAGTCATGGGGAGGAAGCCATCAATGAGCACTCCTTCTTGGCTTCTGCATCTCAAAAGTTCTGGCACCACAAGAACACAATCTAGACACAGCTCTTTATTTACAATAGTTTCTCCATAGGCGTAAACTGTATTTGAACTGCAGCATGATGTAAGATTGTTTGCCATTTATTGTTAAGAAACTTTAAAAATAGTGACTAATATATACCACTATGATGGGACCTAAGCTTTTCTTTACAGGAATCTTTTCATTTCACACTACCTCCGGCTACTCTCTGGCCCCAACAGTGAACTCGCCACCTCCATGACTAGCCCCATCAGTGGCCATCTATCTCATGGCTTTCTGCTGTGGACTCTGCTCACATTCTTAGCATCTGTCCCCTGTGGTTATAGTCACAACACCCAGTGGCCTGTTAAAATCAAAACTCAATAAGCTCGTAATTTATCAATCAAATTTATATCAGTAAATTCTCACTCCACAAAGTGTACACACAATCGTCTCAGAGCTAATTACTATTGATATAAACTGCCCACCTAGATAAGACAAATTGTCCTATAATTATCCGTCCCTTATAAGATTTTCATAGCTACCTGTGGCTATTTAAAGCCATGTTGGGGTACGTCATCCTTCTCTTCCTCCATCTTCATTTCTTCTTTTCTTTCTCTCCCTCTCTCCTGCCTTTCAAAAACTTTGTCCTTGCCTTTCTTTTTCACTGCCCAATCACAGGTTTTACCTTATCTTGTGCCTGCCCTCACCTACATATAGATACCAATCCACAAAAAGTCCCTATAGTCTATAGTAATCTCAACAATGTTAAAAGTCCAAAGTTCAAAGTCTTCTCTGAGATTCATTCAATCACATAACTGTAACCACTATAAAGTCAAAATCAAAAATAGATCACATACCTTAAACATCACAGGATATATGCTGCCATTCCAAAATGTCGTAGTGTGTAAATACTGGAACAGACAAGACTAAAAATCCAACTAGGTAAACTCTAAACTCTGCATCTCCATGTCTGTTAGCAAAGCATTCTTCAGATCTCCAATTCCTTTCATCTTTGTTAACTACAGTACAATTCTCTTTGGCTCGTTCCACTCCATGTTAGCAGCTTTCCTTAGCAGATATCCCATGGCTCTGGGATCTCAAACATTTTGGCATCTCCAAGGCAGCTTCAACATTATAGCTTCTTGTTCAAATGTCTGGGATCCACACATGGTATTGCAATTGGCTTGGAAGAAAAAATGACCAGATGTACAATTGTTCACTGACACATGGATTGTAGCCAATGGATTGGCCGGATGGTCAGAGAATTGGAAAGATCACAATTGGAAAATTGGTGAGAAAGGCATCTGGGGAAGAAATATGTAGCTGGATCTCTCCAAATGTGCAAAGGATATAAAGATGCTTGTGTCCCATGTAAATGCTCATCAAAAGGCAACTGCAGCTTATGAGGAGTTCAATAATCATATGGATTAAATGACCCATTTAGTGGACAATCAGCCTCTTTCCTCAGCCATCCCTATCATTGCCCAATGGGCACATGAACAAACTGTCCATAGGGGGCAAGATGAGGGTTATGCCTGGGCTCAAAACATGAACTTTTACTCACCAAGACTGACCTGGCTATAGCTGCTGCTGAATGCTAGATCTACCAACAGCAGAGACTAACACTGAGCCCCAGATATGACAACATTCCTCAATGTGACCCACCAGCAGGTTGGTGGCAGGCTGACTACATTGGAGTATTTCCTCCTTGGGTAGGACTGTGTTTTGCTCTTATAGGAGTAGATGCTTATTCTGGTTATGGATTTGACTTTCCTGCATGTATGCTTCTGCCAAAACCATCACACAGTTAACAATAGACATTTTTGATATCTAGGATTATTAGCAACTGCTTGTCCAATTGCATAGTCATTAGGGTCAATATCAGCAGCAGAATCAATTAGAGTTCATTCATCCATGGGTGCTGATTAAACTTTTAAAGGTCTAAGAAATTTTATACTCTGTATTTGTCTTTTGAAAGCTAAAGTCTCATATCTGATATTGCCCTGTTTATAGCTGACAATAATGTATCTAAGACATTAGTAAATGTCTCTCCGGGGCTTTTCATAATTTTTGTGAATGACAGATCTTTTTCTTTATCCCATGTTCTTTAAGATACTAAAGTACACTGTATAATAATACAGTCATCAAATTGCACCTGCTGTCTTAAATCAGCCAATTGACCTTTACCTAACAACTGGTCTTTCATGGAATTAACACCGTTAGACCCATTACAAGTTTCCATAATTGCAATTTCTCACCACCATGTCAGCCATTGTAATTGAGAACTAGCTTCCACTATAACTGCTGATAAATCTTTCCAGGTTTGTCATATAATCCTGTTTTGGATAGCCCCGGTACTTAACATCTATCTTACAAAGGGTAAGTGCATTCCATAAGTTACTAATGAATTTTTAAAAAGTATTTAAGATCTCGTTTTTTTTTAACATAATTCCAGATTAATTGTTCATTTTGTGAGTTTTCATTATTTTCTGGCATTTGTTCTTGGGTAATTGAGATAGCTAGTGGGGGTGGCCTCCTTTTCTCAATCTCATTAAGAGGTATCGCCGTAGGTCCATGGGCTAGCTATCTTGTTCCTTAATTTCATTGGGTACTACAGGTTCACAATTAGGCAGTTTCTTTTCTCTATTTCCTTTGTCTCTTGTCTCTCAAGCCTTTGTATTACCATAGCTAATTTTTCTTATTGTACAGTTATATTTTTCAACCGTTTTGAGAGAAAATAAATAAAGATTGTGATTGAAAGTAGGGAGGGATTTACTCCTGTTGTCACAGTTGCAATAAGAACTGCCATTTTTTTCAAGTAATGTGTCTATCTCCTCAACTCATACCATTGGTCTTAAGGGATCCGAAATGGAGTTTTCCATTTTATAATGTGGGAAAATCCTGTGTATATCATTAAAGTTCTTTCGGGGGGCTTACTGTCTCAGAGGCTGCTAAGTCAGTCCTTGCTCTGGGCTCCAGGCTCCCTGTGCTCTGCAGTTTCCTGAGTCTCTCTGCGTGTCCAGCCTAACTCAAGGAACTGACGCTTCTTCTTGACACAATCCTAGGCAGATTTCTCCCTTGCAGCTCTCTGTCAGATGCTTCCTGTCCTCTGAGATGTTTCTGACAGACGTCCTCTGCTTTCTCCCATGTTGGTATGCCTTTTTCTTCTTCAGTAACATTGGGAACCACATGTAATAGTAATTTTTATTTGTCTGATTTCATTGTCATCTCAGAGGCTTGCTGATGACTAAGGTCATCTTTTCTAGTTCTTTCTGAACTCTAGCTGGCTGGTTCAATTCAGCTCTTCCGGTTCAAACTACTCTCCAAGTTGACTGATTCAATCTGGCTCCTCTAGCTTTTCACTGAATTGTTTTGCTTGTCCTAACTCTTGCAGTTCATTCTAATCACCAGGCTCCTTCTTATGCTCTGGTTTTAACCGCCTCTGTTGAGTGCACTGAACTGCAAGAACTCACAAAGGAACTCAACTCTACTTCACTGAGCTCACTGCTTTGACTCCCAACTGACTCTTTCTCCCTCTGCTGCTCTTAAATAGCATCTCTTTCCTGTGTTGTTCTCGTGAGAGTTGGGCATATCTTATCTCTGACTCTTTCAGTCAGTTTTCCTCTGATGTTGCTGGATTAAAATTCCTCTCTCTCTCTCTCTCTCTCTCTCTCTCTCTATATATATATATATATATATATATATATATATATATATATATGTGTGTGTGTGTGTGTGTATGTATATACATATATGCACATATATCTGTTAAATAAATAAATTAATTATATAAATAAAATCCCTTTACATAATTACACACACACACACACATCTTTTAAAAGAAATGTCTATTGTAGTAGGTTTCCATATAACAGCTCAAGTAGCCCTTAGTTTTAGTGCCCTTCTCATGTTCTCTTCTTTTTTTTTTTTATTAACTTGAATATTTCTTATATACATTTCAGTGTTATTCCCTTTCCCGGTTTCGGGCAAACATCCTTCCCTACCCCTTCCTTATGGGTGTTCCCTCCCCACCTCCCCCCCATTGCAGCCCTCCACCCGACAGTCTAGTTCACTGTGGGTTCAGTCTTAGCAGGACCCAGGGCTTCCCCTTCCACTGGTGCTCTTACTAGGATATTCATTGCTACCTATGAGGTCAGAGTCCAGGGTCAGTCCATGGTATGTCTTTAGGTAGTGGCTTAGTCCCTGGAAGCTCTGGTTGCTTGGCATTGTTGTACATATGGGGTCTCAGCCCCTTCAAGCTCTTCCAGTTCTTTCTCTGATTCCTTCAACGGGGTCCTATTCTCAGTTCAGTGGTTTGCTGCTGGCATTCGCCTCTGTATTTGCTGTATTCTGGCTGTGTCTCTCAGGAGCTATCTACACTTCTGCACTTCTTTGTTTCATCCATCTTGTCTAATTGGGTGGCTGTATATATATGGGCCACATGTGGGGCAGGCTCTGAATGGGTGTCCCTTCAGTCTCTGTTTTAATCTTTTGCCTCTCTCTTCCCTGCCAAGGGTATTCTTGTTCCCCTTTTAAAGAAGGAGTGAAGCATTCACATTTTGATCATCCGCCTTGAGTTTCATGTGTTCTGTGCATCTAGGGTAATTCAAGCATTTGGGCTAATAGCCACTTATCAATGAGTGCATACCATGTATGTCTTTCTGTGATTAGGTTACCTCCTCAGGATGATATTTTCCAGTTCCAACCATTTGCCTCTGAATTTCATAAAGTCGTTGTTTTTTGATAGCTGAGTAATATTCCATTGTGTAGATGTACCACATTTTCTGTATCCATTCCTCTGTTGAAGGGCATCTGGTTCTTTCCAGCTTCTGGCTATTATAAATAAGGCTCTTAGATGAACATAGTGGAGCACGTGTCTTTTTATATGTTGGGGCATCTTTTGGGTATATGCCCAAGAGAGGTATAGCTGGATCCTCAGGCAGTTCAATGTCCAATTTTCTGAGGAACCTCCAGACTGATTTCCAGAATGGTTGTACCAGTCTGCAACCCCACCAACAATGGAGGAGTGTTCCTCTTTCTCCGATCCTCGCCAGCATTTGCTGTCACCTGAGTTTTTGATCTTAGCCATTCTCACTGGTGTGAGGTGAAATCTCAGGTTGTTTGGATTTGCATTTTCCTTATGACTAAAGATGTTGAACATTTCTTTTAGGTGTTTCTCAGCCATTCGCATTCCTCAGCTGTGAATTCTTTGTTTAGCTCTGAACCCCATTTTTTTTTTTTTTTTCTTTTTTTCGGAGCTGGGGACCGAACCCAGGGCCTTGCGCATGCTAGGCAAGCGCCCTACCACTGAGCTAAATCCCCAACCCCCTTGAACCCCATTTTTTTAATAGGGTTATTTGTCTCCCTGCAGTCTAAGTTTTTGAGTTCTTTGTATATTTTGGGTATAAGGCCTCTATCTGTTGTAGGATTGGTAAAGATCTTTTCCCAATCTGTTGGTTGCCGTTGTGTCCTAACCACAGTGTCCTTTGCCTTACAGAAGCTTTGCAGTTTTATGAGATCCCATTTGTCGATTCTTGATCTTAGAGCATAAGCCATTGGTGTTTTGTTCAGGAAATTTTTTCCAGTGCCCATGTGTTCCAGATGCTTCCCTAGTTTTTCTTCTATTAGTTTGAGTGTGTCTGGTTTGATGTGGAGGTCCTTGATCCACTTGGACTTAAGCTTTGTACAGGGTGATAAGCATGGATCGATCTGCATTCTTCTACATGTTGACCTCCAGTTGAACCAGCACCATTTGCTGAAAATGCTATCTCTTTTCCATTGTATGGATTTGGCTCCTTTGTCAAAAATCAAGTGACCATGGTGTGTGGGTTCATTTCTGGGTCTTCAATTCTGTTCCATTGGTCTATCTGTCTGTCTCTGTACCAATACCATGCAGTTTTTATCACTATTGCTCTGTAATACTGCTTGAGTTCAGGGATAGTGATTCCCCCTGAAGTCCTTTTTTTTTTTATTGTTGAGGATAGTTTTAGCTATCCTGGGTTTTTTTATTATTCAGATGAATTTGCAAATTGTTCTGTCTAACTCTTTTTGAAGAATTGGATTGGTATTTTGATGGGGATTGCATTGAATCTGTAGATCGCTTTTTTGGTAAATGGCCATTTTACTATATTAATCCTGCAATCCATGAGCATGGGAGATCTTTCCACCTTCTGAGGTCTTCTTCAATTTCTTTCTTCAGTGTCTTGAAGTTCTTATTGTACAGATCTTTTACTTGCTTGGTTAAAGTCACACCGAGGTACTTTATATTATTTGGGTCTATTATGAAGGTGTCGTTTCCCTAATTTCTTTCTCGGCTTGTTTCTCTTTGTGTAGAGGAAGGCTACTGATTTATTTGAGTTAATTTTATACCCAGCCACTTTGCTGAAGTTGTTTATCAGCTTTACTAGTTCTCTGCTGGGACTTTTGGGATCACTTAAATATACTATCATATCACCTGCAAATAGTGATATTTTGACTTCTTCTTTTCCGATCTGTATCCCCTTGACCTCCTTTTGTTGTCTGATTGCTCTGGCTAGAACTTCAAGAACTATATTGAATAAGTAGGGAGAGAGTGGGCAGCCTTGTCTAGTCCCTGATTTTAGTGGGATTGCTTCAAGTTTCTCTTCATTTAGTTTAATGTTAGTCACTGGTTTGCTGTATATGGCTTTTACTATGTTTAGGTATGGGCCTTGAATTCCTATTCTTTCCAGGACTTTTATCATGAAGGGGTGTTGAATTTTGTCAAATGCTTTCTCAGCATCTAATGAAATGATCATGTGGTTTTGTTCTTTCAGTTTGTTTATATAATGGATCACGTTGATGGTTTTCCGTATATTAAACCATCCCTGCATGCCTGGGATGAAGCCTACTTGATCATGGTGGATGATTGTTTTGATGTGCTCTTGGATTCGGTTTGCCAGAATTTTGTTGAGTATTTTTAAATCGATGTTCATAAGGAAAATTGGTCTGAAGTTCTCTTTCTTTGTTGGGTCTTTGTGTGTTTTAGGTATAAGAGTAATTGTGGCTTCATAGAAGGAATTCGGTAGTGCTCCATCTGTTTCTATTTTGTGGAATAGTTTGGCTAATATTGGTATGAGGTCTTCTATGAAGGTCTGATAGAATTCTGCACTAAACCGTCTGGACCTGGGCTCTTTTTGGTTGGGGAGACCTTTAATGACTGCTTCTATTTCCTTAGGAGTTATGGGGTTGTTTAACTGGTTTATCTGTTCCTGATTTAACTTCATACCTGGTATCTGTCTAGAAATTGTCCATTTCCTGTAGATTTTCAAGTTTTGTTGAATATAGGCTTTTATAGTAAGATCTGATGATTTTGGAATTTCCTCTGAATCTGTAGTTATGTCTCCTTTTCATTTCTGATTTTGTTAATTTGGACACACTCTCTGTGTCCTCTCGTTAGTCTGGCTAAGGGTTTATCTATCTTGTTGATTTTCTCAAAGAACCAACTTTTGGTTCTGTTGATTCTTTCTATGGTCCTTTTGTTTCTACTTGGTTGATTTCAGCTCTGAGTTTGATTATTTCCTGCCTTCTACCTCCTGGGTGTATTTGCTTCTTTTTGTTCTAGAGCTTTTAGGTGTGCTGTCAAGCTGCTGACATATGCTCTTTCCTGTTTCTTTCTGCAGGCACTCAAGCGCTATGAGTTTTCCTCTTAGCACAGCTTTCATTGTGTCCCATAAGTTTGGGTATGTTGTACCTTCATTTTCATTAAATTCTAAAAAGTTTTTAATTTCTTTCTTTATGTCTTCCTTGACCAGGTTATCATTGAGTAGAGCATTGTTCAATTTCCACGTATATGTGAGCATTCTTCCCTTATTGTTATTGAAGACCAGCTTTAGGCCGTGGTGGTCCGATAGCACGCATGGGATTATTTCTATCTTTCTGTACCTGTTGAGGCCCGTTTTTTGACCAATTATATGGTCAGTTTTGGAGAAAGTACCATGAGGAGCTGAGAAGAAGGTATATCCTTTTGCTTTAGGGTAGAACGTTCTATAAATATCCGTTAAGTCCATTTGGCTCATGACTTCTCTTAGTCTGTCTACGTCTCTGTTTAATTTCTGTTTCCATGATCTGTCCATTGATGAGAGTGGGGTGTTGAAATCTCCTACTATTATTGTGTGAGGAGCAATGTGTGTTTTCAGCTTTAGTAAGGTTTCTTTTACGTATGTAGGTGCCCTTGTATTTGGGGCATAGATATTTAGGATTGAGAGTTCATCTTGGTGGATTTTTCCTTTGATGAATATAAAGTGTCCTTCCTTATCTTTTTTGATGACTTTTAGTTGACAATTGATTTTATTTGATATTAGAATGGCTACTCCAGCTTGCTTCTTCTGACCATTTGCTTGGAAAGTTGTTTCCCAGCCTTTCACTCTGAGGTAGTGTCTGTCTTTGTCTCTGAGGTGTGTTTCCTGTAGGCAGCAGAATGCAGGGTCCTCATTACGTATCCAGTTTGTTAATCTATGTTTTTTATTGGGGAGTTGAGGCCATTGATGTTGAGAGATATTAAGGAATAGTGATTATTGCTTCCTGTTATATTCATATTTGGATGTGAGGTTATGTTTGTGTGCTTTTCTTCTCTTTGTTTTGTTGCCAAGACGATTAGTTTCTTGCCTCTTCTTGGGTATAGCTTGCCTCCTTATGTTGGGCTTTACCATTTATTATCCTTTGTAGTGCTGGATTTGTAGAAAGATATTGTGTAAATTTGGTTTTGTCATGGAATATCTTGGTTTCTCCATCTATGTTAATTGAGAGTTTTGCAGGATACAGTAACCTGGGCTGGCATTTGTGTTCTCTTAGGGTCTGTATGACATCAGTTCAGGATCTTCTGGCCTTCATAGTTTCTGGCGAAAAGTCTGTTGTGATTCTGATAGGTCTGCCTTTATATGTTACTTGACCTTTTTCCCTTACTGCTTTTAATATTCTTTCTTTATTTTGTGCGTTTGGTGTTTTGACTATTATGTGACGGGAGGTGTTTCTTTTCTGGTCCAATCTATTTGGAGTTCTGTAGGCTTCTTGTATGCCTATGGGTATCTCTTTTTTTAGGTTAGAGAAGTTTTTTTCTATGATTTTGTTGAAGATATTTACTGGTCCTTTGAGCTGGGAGTCTTCACTCTCTTCTATACCTATTATCCTTAGGTTTGATCTTCTCATTGAGTCCTGGATTTCCTGTATGTTTTGGACCAGTAGCTTTTTCTGCTTTACATTATCTTTGACAGTTGAGTCAATGATTTCTATGGAATCTTCTGCTCCTGAGATTCTCTCTTCCATCTCTTGTATTCTGTTGGTGAAGCTTCTATCTACAGCTCCTTGTCTCTTCTTTTGGTTTTCTATATCCAGGGTTGTTTCCATGTGTTCTTTCTTGATTGCTTCTATTTCCATTTTTAATTCCTTCAACTGTTTGATTGTGTTTTCCTGGAATTCTTTCAAGGATTTTTGTGTCTCCTCTCTATGGGCTTCTACTTGTTTATTTATGATTTCCTGATATTCTTTCAGGGATTTTTGTGTCTCCTCTCTATGGGCTTCTACTTGTTTATTTATGTTTTCCTGGAATTCTTTCAGGCATTTTTGCGATTCCTCTCTGTAGGCTTCTACTTGTTTATTAATGTTTTCCTGTGTTTCTCTAAGGGAGTTCTTCACGTCTTTCTTGAAGTCCTCCAGCATCATGATCAAATATGATTTTGAAACTAGATCTTGCTTTTCTGGTGTATTTGGATATTCCATGTTTGTTTTGGTGGGAGAATTGTGCTCCGATGATGTCATGTAGTCTTGGTTTCTGTTGCTTGGGTTCCTACGCTTGCCTCTCGCCATCAGATTATCTCTAGTGTTACTTTGTTCTCCTATTTCTGACAGTGGCTAGACTGTCCTATAAGCCTGTGTGTCAGGAGTGCTGTAGACCTGTTTTACTGTTTTCTTTCAGCCACTTATGGGGACAGAGTGTTCTGCTTTCGTGCGTGTAGTTTTTCCCCTCTACAGGTCTTCAGCTGTTCCTGTGGGCCTGTGTCTTGAGTTCACCAGACAGGTCACTTGCAGCAGAAAAGTTGGTCTTACCTGTGGTCCCGAGGCTCAAGTTCGCTCGAGGGGTGCTGCCCACGGGCTGTTCGTGGTGGCAGCAACCAGGAAGATCTGCGCCGCCCCTTCCGGGAGCCTCCGTGCACCAAGGTTCCACATGGCCTTTGGTGTTTTCCTCTGGCGTCCGAGATGTGTGTGCAGAGAGCAGTCTCTTCTGGTTTCCCAGGCGTGTCTGCCTCTCTGAAGGTTTAGCTCTCCCTCCCACGGGATTTGGGTGCAGAGAACTGTTTATCCGGTCTGTTTCCTTCAGGTTCCGGCGGTGTCTCAGTCAGGGGTCCTGCCGCTCCTGGGCCCTCTCCCACGGGAGCCCAGAGGCCTTATACAGTTTCCTCTTGGGCCAGGGATGTGGGCAGGGGTGGGCAGTGTTGGTGGTCTCTTCTGCTCTGCAGCCTCAGGAGTGCCCACCTGACCAGGCGGTGAGGTCTCTCTCCCATGGGTTCTGGGAGCAGAGAGTAGCTGCAGGCCGGGATCCGCGGGTGTGGGACTTCCGGTAAACACAGGACATGCCCGGTCCTAGAGGAATTCTGCCTCCGTGTGTCCCGAGATCACCAGGCCGCTTTCTTACATCAGAAAAGTTGGTCTTACCTGTGGTCCCGAGGTTCAAGTTCGCTCTCGGGGTGCTGCCCACGGGCTCTCCGCGGTGGCAGCAACCAGGAAGCTCATGTTCTCTTCTTTATACATTCATTTTCCACTTGATTAAAATGTTCATAGAATCAAGCAACGTTTTAATTTTCTTTGAAAATTTTAAAATGTTCTATGTTTCTTTTGGAAGCTAGATCATAGGGAATGACTCATTAAAGTATCATCAAGTTTGGTGAGTGAGTCAACATTAGTATTCACCTAATTTTTTTGAGAAAAATTCAATAAATATTCATAAAATGCTTTAACAATTAAATATGGCTAAATTGGATATGAAACATATAACAAAACATTGATTCTGATATGTTTCCAATTTTTAAATATAATAAAATTTACCACACTTATGTATTAAACAGAATTCATAAAGTCATCAAGACCCTTTAGAAAGCTTTACTGGAGGGCCGGAACTATAGTGTCTGCAAAAATAGGGAGGATATGAGAAATTTAGTGTATGTAGTTCATAAGGAAATATTAATTCTTCAGTATAGGCCAGGTGCTCATTATGATTAAGAGCTGGTTACCATGGGAACAGACAGCATGAAATTTGTAAAATTAAAATACACAAGATAGAAAAGTCAGATAGCACAGGAGAGTGAATCATGACCAAATGGTCTTAGCTTGGTTTCATTAGTTACTAAGATGTTTAAAATTTCTGGTTGGCCATTTTGTGGGTAAAATTACTTTGGTTATCTATCTCATATTATTTATTTGAGAAATGTTTTATCTGGATCCAATTTAAATATGATGGAATGTTATGCGAATTTAAAATGTTCATGAGTAGTAACAATTACAACTAAAAAGTCATACTTCCTGGAAAATGTCTGCCCCCTCCTCCTCCTCTTCTTTCTCTTTCTCTTCTTCTTTCTTTCTTTCTTTTCTTTTTTTTTTTCTGACAGGGTTTTTCAGTGTAGCCTTGACTATCCTGGAACTCACATTGTAGACTAGTCTGGCTTTGAACTCAGAGATCTGCTGCCTCTGCCTCCTGAGTGCTGGGATCTCTACCTTCTCAAATTTTTATATTTTAAAGGTGAACTAGGTAATGTCTATAAAAAGGATGGCAGCTGATCCCCACGAGGAGACAGTTCTGTACAGCATTCTTCAGTTTTGTTTGTTGGTGATTTGACTCATCTTAAAGCATGTCAAATTCTACCTTCTCCGGGAAGACAAAAGTAGTTCCCTTCCATCTAATAGTCTACCTTTGTGATCCTACCTGTTGACATTTGGGAGTGTAAAGGGAATACTGTGTGCTTGCTAAGGACAGGCAATAGGTGCTTTGTTTTGTTTTGTTTTGTTTTTATCTACTCATTAAGATCCTTGGTAAGATATTCAGTCTTTATTACCAGACATTAAATAAATGTAATAAAGATAGCATTGGACAACAGGGGAGAATGACACAGAGTCTATCTAAGGATCACAGATTCTATCCACAACTGGTATTTTCTGAGTTCATTTGCATCCTACTTATAAGTGGAGCTCATCATCATCATCATCATCATCATCATCATCATCATCATCAATTTAGATGTAGAACTTTATCACAAATTCTCCAAGGAGTTTTTACATTTATCTGATATTTGAGCTTTTATCATATGTGGAAAACCAATTTACCTTAAGGAGATTAGTTAGGAGGTGGTTATCTAGAATCAACTGAGTAATGTTGAATAGCTAAATTAACTGTACATTTTTGATAAGGCCCAAGTAGACTTTAATCATCTTACTCTGAGGACAACTTTTTCAGTGGATGAAGAAGTAAACACAAATATTTCATACTATTTGTATAGGTATCAAACAGAATTTTTCTGTTTTTTTTTTTTCCATTATTACACCTTTCTCTGTAATGCTTGCTTTTTATAAGTCTGAAGCCATTCTGGTACTTTCCATCATTAAAGATGTAGCAACAGCTGATTCTTCAGAGTGGCTAAACCTTAGCACTGAAATGGACTCTGAACAAATGGGCAACATCTTCGGCTGTCAGAAGTAACAGTAATTTCCTAGGTGAGGTAGCTCATGGCTATAACCTAGCACTTAGGAAACTGAGATTAGTCTGGGCAACATAGCAAGACCTTGTCTCGCAAAAACAGATAAAATCAAAATAACAATATTGTTTTAAGTTTTATATGATTATTTCTCATAACATTATCAGATTAGGGCGCATTAACTACAGCTCTGTAGAGGTAGTGGAGAGGTGTCATGTCCTGGCATCCAAATCACCATCTTTCTTGTGAGCGTTTTAACCAAAGTTTGAATTTAGAAGGCCTTAGGCCTAGCTTCAGTCAACATTTCCCTCTCAGTAGGATTTTGGAAAGAGCTGGATAACCTGGAGTGTTGGCATTCTAAACTACTGGCTGAAGGCCCATCCATATGCTTTGGAACTGAGATTAGTAAGTAGCAAGATAGTTATCCTATTATAAAAATCAAGTAGCTCTAACAAGTGTTCTTGTCACACAGCTAGTGGCAGACAAAGTAGAGCTTGGGCCCATACATGCTTACAAAATAATCATTGAATAATTTTAACTTCTAAGACATTAAAATTTCAGACACTATAAAGCTCAGTTTGAATTAATGTGGGTAATATAGCCTTTAAACAGAGAGTATGTTTGTGGTTTTTGAAGGAGATATGAAATACTAAAACAGGGAAAATATTTGGAATGCTCTTCATAGATTGGACTATGTCCGATAGTGTGATGCTTTAATGAGTTCTTCATGTTAGGACAAACATTTATCAAAGCCTTAGTTCAAGCATAATTGTGAAAACTACCAGAAAGAAATAAGACTCAGTGAGATCTTCTGTGTCTTTATCCATAGTAATGGTAATTCCAAAAGAGAAGAACTGGATTTGTTCTAGATTACTTTTACTCACTGGTAAAAATGATATGTGGGTTTTATTTCCACACAAAGAGGAATAATTTTAACAGTCTAAGATAGAATTGCTGGTCATGATGTGTCACAGTGAATTGATTGGTCAGTCAGAAGTTTGGATGAATTAACATGTGTCTGAGATGTGAAGAGATTCAGACCTTAAAACAATACTTGAAGTATATGTTCTTGTTGAGTCTGTTAGGTTGCTTATCCCCTGAACAAACTGAGAAACCCCATCTGCCTTCCTTCCCCTCCCATTTGGTGTTTTCCCCAGCTCACTCAAGAGTGCTGGCCTAGGAACTAAGTATTTGATCACTTATGGACATAATCTCAGCTCCTAGCTTGCACATCATCACTCCCTGCCTATGCTTTATAAAACCCCTTTGCTTTAGCCTGGATGGTGACTTTACTGACCTCCACCTTGAGTTTGGTAGACCCAACCGAGAGCTGCATCCTAATAAATTTGCTTTTATCTACTTTTAATCTGGTCTAATATGGCCTGTATATGCATCACCAAGGGAGCAAAAAAGCCTGCCAGGTTCCTCTAAACCAGATGTTGTCTGATTGTCTTATCATGTCCTTTCAACCATCCTCAAGTTCTGAGTTAGTTGTCTGATGTTTATTAAAAACCTTGTTTCCTTTTGGTGTAGTAATGAAGAATTATCATTCCAGAAGAGGAAAGGCTAAGGAAGGAGGAATTTTTTTCTCTAATGTTGCTAATGGAATCCAAGGCCTTGAACATGCTAAATTCTACCCTCACCCTTCAGCTCAGATCTTTCTTTATTTCAAATTATGAGGGGAAAACTGGACATTTTTTTCTGGTTTTCGAGAGAAATTTTAAAAATATTTTTTGTATGTAAGCACATATTTTAATACCATTCAGAAGCCTATATGATTTCATTTCTTTCATAAATTAGCACGGAGACTAAGGTGAATATATGAAATAAATATATCCTGTGTGTTTTGTTTAGACAGCTGAAAATCCTATAATCTAAGGAAGAAAATATAAGCTTGATTATACTTTAGAATATGTAAAGTCCTGAAAATTGATTTGGAAAAATATTTATTTTATGTGTGTGTTGTGTGTGTTGTGTGTGTGTGTGTGGGGGGGGGTAAGTATGTATATGTGCACCAGTTGCTGTGTAGGAGCTCTTAAGAATAGGGCTTCTATGCAGGCTGACAGGAATCGGATGTAGATCTCTCCTGAGTGACACAGCCAGAAAACAGCAAATACATAGGCAAATGCAATCATTAAACCACTGAACTGAGAACGGGACCCCCATTGAAGGAATCTTAGAAAGGACTGAAAGAGCTTGAAGGAGCTCGAGACCCCATATGAACAACAATGCCAACCAACTAGAGCTCCCAGGACTAAGCCACTACCCAAAGACTATACATGGACTGACCCTGGGCTCCAAACTCATAGGTAGCAATGAATAGCCTAGTAAGGGCACCAGTGGAAGGGGAAGCCCTTGGTCCTGCCAAGACTGAACCCCCAGTGAACGTGATTGTTGGGGGGAGGGCAGTAATGGGGGGGAGGATGGGGAAGGGAACACCCATAAAGAAGGGGATGGGGAGGGGCTAAGGGGATGTTGACCCAGAACTGGGAAGGGGAATAACAATCGAAATGTAAATAAGAAATACTGAAGTTAATAAAGATGAAAAAAAAAAAAGAATAGGGCTTCTAATCTATTATCAGTACAGTTACAGATGTTGTGAGTTGATAGGTGGGTGCTGAGAATCTAATACAAGGTTTTTTCTACAAGAGTAACAAATTCTCTTAGGTGTTAGGTCATAACTCCAGACCCTTAAATTGGTTTCTCATAAATACCTACATTTTGTGTACAACAAAAAATTGTTAAAACAGACTTGTGAATATCTAGGCATTTCTATGTAGTGAAGTCTTAGACCATTGTAGATTTTCATGTTTTTCTCTATTCTATATTTCAGATTGTGTTTTTCTAGGAAGTGAGACACTTTGATTTAGTTTCCAAATATTTGGATGCCTTCTACCCTAAAGTATGTTTGTCTTTTGAACATAGGAATGTCAAAAATACTTGTAGTGCTTTTCATGCACTCCAGGGCTTGCTAATGTACTTTAGGACTCAAAATCTAATAGAGCCCAAAGATGAAGACAATGCGATAAGTATTGAATTTTATAAAATACTGGTTATTTTTGTAAAGGAAACAATCATTACCAGTTGATAGGAAAGATCAAAATGTAGATGAAATTTAGTAGACAATAAACAATATACTACAGTGGTCCATGGTGACCTCTCACTAACCTTCAGGGGAGCTTTTAAAAGACTGAGAACATGAAACGCAGATGCTATTGCATTCATGATTTTCTTCTGATGGAAAATCAGATCTAGATTACTAGATCTTTACAAGTTAAACAAAATACATTTCCCATATCTCTGAGTCATGGTGATCTATTGTAGACAAATTGCTTTTATTATCCTTTTACTTTTATCCTCTTTGAAATAGAATTTTATCTAGAAATTCTAATTACTCTTCTTATAATGGGTGATTAAAATGCATCTAATAATTTTTTCTTTTTTTCTTTCTTTTTTTTTTCCTAAGCACACAAAGTTGATCAGGATAAATTATAGAAATTAAATATAACTTAATTCTAATGTATTAGTTCCTAAAATTTGTTACGGTTAAATGGAATTGGAGCCAGTTAGAGATGGATTATGCTGTGTCATTCTCACTAAATAGTTTCACATCTCTGAAGTAAGATTGAAAGCTATACCAGGATTAGTACTGAGGAGGTCAGCAAAACTACTATAATAATTCTCACAGTGGGCTTTATATTAGAAATGAAACTCTGAAATGGAGAGTTTATAAAAAGAGTTTATTTATTTTTTAGTTTTCTATTTTTTTCTTTTTCTTTTTAGAAGAGCTCTCTATAATTGACATCTAAGGAAATAAACAAAAGTAGTTTGGCCAGAAGGAAAAAATTCTCAGCACAACTGTGTTGGTTTGAATAAGAGTGAACTTCATATTGTCACCTACCTGAATGCTTAGTCACCAGAGAGTGGCTCTCTTTGAGAAGGATTAGAAGGATTGTGAGGTGTGGCCTTGTTGGAGGAAGTGTACCACTTTAAGTTTGCAGAGTTGGTAAGGAGGTATTTGTAACCACCACAGCCAGCGGAGTAATGATTCATGAGAAGCAAGAGACAGTTCTGTCTAGTGTGAGTAAGTAGTTGGTCTAATAGAATAGATTGACTAGAAAAACAAGTTCTTGATCAGGGCCTGGGGGAGGATCTGGTGTGTTCTTTTCCACACAACACAGAGATGCCAGTTCTCAGTCTTCTGGGTAGATAACAGGTTATACATCCCTTCCTTGAAGAAAAAACCCTGTGTGTATAACATTCCTGGTTCTCCTAGTGGCTGTTTGTGAGCACAAAGAACTCTATGCCTAGTACAGAAATGGGCTTAGAGGTTTCAAAAAGTTAACAGCAGGTTTAGTGTTTTTCTCTGTCTGCTGAGCAGGATGTAGCTTTCAGCTACTTCTCCAGCACCAAGTCTACATGAAGCCATGTGCCCTTTGCCATGCTTCATATGTTGATAATGGATTCACCTCTGGATCTGTAAACAAGTCCCCAATTATTTGCTTTCTTTTATAAGAATTGCTTCGGCTATGGTGTCTCTTCACAGCAATAAAATAGTGATGAAGACAGAAGTTGATACCAGGAACTGGGGTATGGCTGCGACAAGCAGGACCATGCTGTATATTGGTGGAATGTGGACGTTGGACTAGACGAGTGGCTGAATGGTTTAATTGGGGGCTTGAGGGGCTATCCTAGTAGGAACAAGGACACATTGGGACAATGTGGACAAGTGGGTGACCAGCACAGGAAGTTTCAGGGTGAAAAATAATACAAAGCAATCTAGCAACCATTCTTGACATATTTCAGCAAATGTGTGGCTGCCTTTGCCCTTGTCCTGAAAATCTGCTTAAGTTTTTGATTAATGATAATGGCAGAGGAGATTTCAAGACAGCTTGGAATTGATTGTGTCATGTGGTTATTAGTAATCACTCTTATTTAGATCAGTAACGGAAAAGAGAGAACTGTACAAAAAGAAATAACAAGTGTACAGATTGAGGAGAAAAGAAAGCGCTAGAACATGTAATGGAGCTAAGCCCAGTGCTTCTAGAAGATTAAAGTTTAAAGAACATCTTGACACTAAGTGGAATAAAGGGAGTGGTAACCTCAGAGTAAGACCGCACCCAGTTAATGTTCCAACTTGTAAAAAGGAATTAAAGAAGTTTCAGCAGTGAAGGAAACCATCAAAATGGCAAAGCTGATGCAAATGAAAATTAATCAGAGGGCCAAGTTCCACCAGCCAGCAGCAGAATTTGGCAGCTTCAGCCAAGTGGTTCTGGCCTTAGAGTCAAGGAAATCAAAAGAACAAGTCCAAGTCCTTACAATCTACAAAGGAATGGCTCTTGCCCCACTGGCTAAGGGAAGCTGCTGAGTCCAAGCAAATGCTGTGGGTGTTGAGGACACCCTGCAGGTGTCCATGCAGTGATCCATGAAGAAATGAGGATGAACCTTAGTTCAGATAGACTTTGTCAACCTAGATCAGACCGCAGGAAGTTTAATGCCAGGATGCTCATTTTCAGCATATTAAAACGGTATAATTTAAGAAAATTCCTAAATATTTTCTCTTTAAGTAAATTATTTTATTCTTTTTCTGAAGTGTTACATAACTTTATTTTATTTGAGAATTTGAATACATAGTAGAAAATATGTTTAAGCTATTTTATAAAAATATTGAAATTATTCAAAATAAAATATTGCTTTCATGTTTTGTATTGCTGTTATGGACAATAGAATTAATCACCCAACAATGTAGTAAATTTGTTATCTATTTCTGCGACTGATTTCCAACTTTTTTTTATTTGATTGTTTTAGATAATGATATAAATTCTAATTTGAAGACCATCTGTGCCCTGAGCTAAGGCTGTCCTACAGCCCTCCATACCCAAATCCTGCCCGAAGAGAGCTGGTCTCCCAGCTGGTCTTAGTCCTAAGCCCAGAGGTGAGACTCCACTATCACTCCAATAACTGCCCAAAGAGGGACTAGCTAGGAGAACAGAGGGCACAGAAACCACAGAGCAGCCAGGGACAGGATCCTCCTGTCTCCAGCTGTGCCCAGACCTAAGCCTGTCCCACAACCCTTTGCACCCAAATCCTGCCAGGAGAGATGATCTCTCAGGAGTGCTCTAACTCCTAAGATCACAGGCTCACATGCTCACAGGAGGGAAAAGCTCCAATCAGAGACAGCAAGACCAACTAACACCAGGGATAGTCAGATGGCAAGAGGTAAGTGCGAGAACCTAAGCAACAGAAACCAAGGCTACTTGGCATCATCAGAGCCCAGGTCTCCCATCACAGCAAGTCCTGGATACCCCAACATACTGGAAAAGCAAGATTTGGATTTAAAATCAAATTTTATGATGATGATAGAGGACTTTAAGAAGGTCATAAATAACTCCCTTAAAGAGATATAAGAGAACACAGGTAAACAAGTAGAAGTCTTTAAAGAGGAAACATAAAAATCCTTTAAAGAGTTACAGGAAAATACAAGCAAACAGGTGAAGGAATTGAACAAAACCATCCAGGATCTATAATTGGAAGTCAAAAACAATAAAGAAATCACAAAGAGAGACAAGTCTGGAGATAGAAAGTCTAGGAACGAGTTCAGGAGAGATAGATGCAAGCATCACATACAGAATGCAAGACACAGAAGAGAAAATCTCAGGGGCAGTAGATACCATTAAAAAAAAAAAAACCATTGACACACTTGTCAAAGAAAATGCAAAATGCAAAAAGGCTCCTAACCTAAAATATCCAGGAATTCCAGGACACATTGAAAAGACCAAACCTAAGAATAATAGGTATAAAAGAGAGTGAAGATTCCCAACTTAAGGGGCCAGTAAATGTCTTCAACAACATTGTAGAAGAAACCTTCTCTGACATAAAGGAAGAGATACCCATGAACATAAAAGAAACCTATAGAATTCCAAATAGATTGGACCAATTTGTCTGGTCAAAACACCAAATTCACAAAGCAAAGAAAGTATATTAAAAGCAGTAAGGGAAAAAGATTGAGTAACATATGAAGGCAGACCTATCCGAATTATACCAGACTTCACAACAGAGACTATGAAAACTAGAAGATGCTGGGCAGATGTCATACAGACCATAAGAGAACACAAATGCCAGCCCAGGCTACTATATCCAGCAAAACTCTCAATTATCATAGATGGAGAAACCAAGATACTCCATGACAAAACAAAATTTACACAATATCTTTCCACAAATCCAGCCCTACAAAGGATAATAGATGGAAAACTCCAACATGAGGAGGGAAACTACACCCTAGAAAAAGCAAGAAAGTAATCTGATTTCAACTAACCCAAAAGAAGATAGTCACACAAACATAATTCCACCTCTAACAACAAAAATAACAGGAAGCAACAGTCACTATTGCTTAAATTATCTCAACATCAATGGACTCAATTCCCCAATAAAAAGACCTAGACTAACACACTGGATATGCAAACAGGATCCAGTATTTTGCTGCACACAGGAAATGCACCTCAGTGTCAAAGACTGACACTAAGAGTAAAAGGCTGGAAAACAATTTTTCCAAGCAAATGGTCCAAAGAAACAACCTGGAGTAGCGATTCTATTATCGAATAAAATCAACTTTCAACCAAAAGTTATCAAAAAAATAAGGAAGGACACTTCATACTCATCAAAGGAAAACTCTACCAAGATGAACTCTCAATTCTGAACATTTATGCTCCAAATACAAGGGTACCCACATTTATAAAAGAAACGTTACTAAGTTCACAGCACACATAGCACTTCACACAATAATAGTGGAAGACTTCAACACCTCACTTTCATCAATGGACAGATCATGGAAACAGAAACTAAACTGAGACACAGTGAAACTAAGAGAAGTTATGAACCAAATGGATTTAACAGATATCTATAGAACATCTCATTCTAAAACTAAAGAATATACCTTCTTCTCAGAAACTCATAGTACCTTCTCCAAAATTGACTGTATAATCTGTCACAAAACAGGTCTCAACAGATACATGATTGAAATAATGCATCATAGCAGATTACCATGGACCTAAAACAAAGTATGTTTATATGCTGGAATTCTATTCAGCTATAAAGAAAAAAGTGAAATCATGTAATTTGCAGATGCATAAGTGGAACTGGAAAATATTATATTCGTGAAGTAATCTAGACCACAAAGACAAGTGCTTAGTGTGCTCTGTAATTTGTGGATTCTAATTCCAAATTCTTGGGTTTGAAGTAACTGTAGCATGGGTCAGGAAAGTAGAAAGCACCAGTGATAGGGGAGAAGGAACTCTAGAGAGGGCAGTAATTAGACACAGGTATGAAGACGGTATGTGGAAAACAAGGAAAACTATCTGGGAAAGGATGATGGAGATTAATGCAGAGAGAGAAAGAGGAAGGAGAGATAAATAACGCTAAGAATGTTTGTAAAATTAGAGTTTATCATCTTTATAAGCTTTCTTAATAAAGTCTTTAATGCCATGACTGCCTAAATGTGAACTGAGCAAGGGTGATACCGGTAAACATGCCCAACAAGATGGGAGAAAAGCCCACAACCCTACACAAAGAACTACAGGCAACGGTGAGCAGGAGAATAGTCATTAATTCAAGAGAGAATGGGGGAAGTCATGGGAAGAGTTAGGGGAGAGAGGAAAGCATGAAAATAATAGTACTCACACATAAAATTAAAAAAATTATTTAAAAAATGACTAAACAAAAGGGTTCTTCTATTAGGAATGGGGATTCATACTTAAACAATATTGCACTTTTGACATTGATTTTGCCAACCAGAAATTGATTTTAAAATAGATATTAGAAAAAATAGCTGCATAAACATTTATCATAATGGGATTTTTAATCCACAAAGATCAATATTTGTGACTGATGTAGGCCTCCTCTAGGCATAAGTACTATAAAGTAATTTAAAAGTTCTTAGGAAGGCAGTAAAAGCTGCTGATGCGCAGATCCCTAACTGTCACTTTTAGGGTGACATCCTACAATTTTAAGAAATACCCTGGAGCTTGGGGTAGAGCAAACACAGTTGTTGACTTCTACAGGCATACTGCACACCAACTCTGTGCCCCGAGTTGGGGCAGATGACATAAGAAGCCTTGGGCACACAGTACTGTTAATCTGTACCTTGGTTGGTAGTTTTGTTGTAGATCACCATCTTGCCTCTCATTTTCATATTCTCTGACCTAAATTTCTCTCATTTCCCGGGCACTTTAATAGGGAAACTAGCATCTAACAAATTCCCCATATACTGTTTGATCCTCTTTCTCTGCATAGCACATCAAAGCTATCTGTTTTGCTCTATCCCTGCCAGTCTGCAGTGGAGAAACCCTCAGATCAAGGATCTACTGGAGATGGCTTGTTTTTGTATATATATGTATGAGACTGGCTGTTTTAGAGTCGTTCTCTGTTACTCTGACAAATCTTATGACAAAAAGCAAATTAGAGGAATAAGTGGTTTACTTCATTTTACAGGTTAAGGCTCATCAATTTGGGAAGCCAAGACAGGAGCTCAATCAGAAAGATGAAACAGCAACTATGGAGGAATGCTGTGTTTAGGGTCTAACTTCCTCATGGGCTCATGCTTATCTGGCTTCCTACTTATGTAGCCCATCATTACCTTTCTAGGGAATGATGCTACCCACAGTGGGTTAGTATCCCTCACAATTAGGGGGAGAAATTAGGGTTGAAGAAATTCTCTACATACCTGTCTACAAGGCCATTTTAATCCATACAATCCTTAATCAAGATTTCTCTTTCAGATGATTAAGATTTCTCAAGTTTATAGTATAAGCTAACTAGGACAGGATCTTATGTATTCCAGGCTGGACTTTGATTTCTGACCCTCCTGCTTTCTTTCACCTTCTAGTGCTGGGGATTATAGGTAGGTGCTCCCATCCCTAGTTTGTGCGATGCTGGGTGTTGAACTCAGGATTTTGGACATGCTAGGCAGGCTCTCTATTTACTGAGTCCTTTTCAAATTCTTTTAAAAGGTTTTAATTTAATTTTTCATTTCATCATTTATGTATGGATCTCTGTGTATATGGACATGCACATGTGGATGCCTGAGAACAGAAGTGGACATCATGTCCCCTGAAGACAGAGTAAGAGGTGTTTGTGAGCCATTCAATGTGGGTACTGGGAAAGGAGCTTCCATATTCTGAAAGAGCAACAAGTGCTTTTAACTGCTGAGCCACCTTTCTAGTACCTGATTTATTTATCTTTAATGCTCCTCTGCCTGGCACCATGCCCAGTCACTTCCAAAATGACAAGTTCACATATTTATCATATTTATGCTTTCGCTGTTCCTGAACAAGTTATTTGAAACAGGAAATCTTGATGGGCAGAGGTAGTCAGATCCAATTTATCATCAAGTTCTACCTACTTTTTCATCTAGACACGTGTTATTTCCAACCTCTCCATAGCTCTCTCTGAGGTTTGTCACAGCCCTTCAGATGAAATCCCTTCCCCTCCAGATAGCTCGCATAATTATCTGTTAGCATGCAAGTAAAAAATGCTCCTACCTAGTCTTTGAAGGATAAATTCCAAGGTCCTTAGCATGATGTGGAACTTTAATAATATGGTTCCCAATTGTCCCATTTTATTATCTTCTATTTCCTGCTTCAGAAGTGCTTGGTTTGTACAGTCTTATGTGGAGTAATTCCTCATGTTGTGCCTTATTCTGAATAGTCCAATGACAAAACTGTCTCATTTCATGGTGAACTTCTACACCTATTCAGCATACCATGGAAGAAAAAACATAGTCTCATAACTGGGCTCTCCCACTTACAAACTGTTTTAAGTTTGGCCTCTATGTTTCTCATCTGTACAGCAAAACTATGAACAGCATATCTGCCTGGAAATTATGCATATGGAAGGTGCTATTGATTATTTTATTCTTTAAGATTTTATAAAGATGCTTGTTAGATATTTTCAGATAGGTAGAGTTTCCTTATTATATGTTTCATTATTTCTATTGCAGACTTGATTCTTAGATTCACTGCATTTTATAGAATTCATATTTATGTAGAACTGCCTTCTCAAGGGAATAAGAGCCTCATGAAGGAAAAATGATGCTTTATTTAGTTTTATATCTTCACAACCCTTGCTCATAGTAAATATTCAATACATGTCTGATGAATCAGTAATTTGCATAGTGGGAAGGATTTATGCTTTGTTAACAGAAAGGTGTGTTCATATTGAATGTTTGCTAATTTTATATTCAGATATAAGTAATTCCTCAGAGGCTGCTTATGTACCAATAAACAGAAATATTCCCCCTTTCACCTATGACCTGGAATTGACTGATGTGCTTGAGATATGGTTATTATTATCTTGAAAACTATATATTACTATGTCAAACTTCAGTATTAGTAAACAAGCATGGTTTTTCCTGTGGGAGGGAAAACATTTAACTCTAAAGAAAATACCCTACAGTGCTTTTTTCCCTAAAGTTAATCTCCTGTTAAACTTTTATTATATTACCTATGGATTCCTAAAATCATATTTTGTTGATAAAAAACATGGGTTATGGTTCCCTTTTTCCTTACAGTTTTACCAACATCTTTGTGCCTGCCTTGTATGTACAATCATATACATTTTGAGAATAATCATGCATAATTTTCCTTTTGCTTTTCTTTTATCTTTCCCATCCATTGCTTCAAATAGAGACTCCTAGAAAAAGGGACAGATCAATACACAGTGTTGGATGATAACAGGCAGTACCCAAGAGTAGGCAGTGGTGACTAGAATGTGCTGGCTTTGGGAGGACCCATCTCATTTGATGTAGAATCCCAGTCAAGAGATAATGACAAAATTGCACTAAGCATGAAAGGGAACAAAAAGAAATGTAAGATTTGGCTTCTTCTCAACAGGAACTGACAATCTATTTGGCAAGATAAAGCACACCCACATAGAATTGCTAAGGAGCAGAAATGGACAGAATATGATTAAGTACCCACAATGTTCTCAGGAAGAGACACTAGAAATTCTCACAAGTGAGCTTAAAGTGAGGAAACTGTTGCAGAACTCAGATGTGACAAAGACAGAAATCCATAGACATTTGAAGGCTTTTGATGTGTCAGCCATTGTGGTAAGCAAAGCACATGTGCTGTATGTTTATCCACATGCAACCCTGTGGTAACTTTCACTCTTGAAATAAAACATTAGGTTTTATTTAGACAGAAAACACAAAACATAAAATATTTATCATAACCACTTTGACTCAGTTCAGTGGCCACGAGTACTTTCAACATTCACATTGTTTCCTAACAGAGGCTTGGCACTTCTTCATTTTATGAAACTGAAATTCTGTACACATTAAATAGCAAAATTCCCATCATCTTTCCCCTTGAAAGCAATACTGTATCTAAACTCTACAGCAAACTTAGAGGATAATATTAATATATCATTTAATAAGGAATTCAGAGGTGTAGATGTTAAAATGTGTGTGTGTGTGTGTGTGTGTGTGTGTGTTCATGTACACAAATGCATGTGTTCATGGGGTAGTATGCCATATTATGTATGTGGAGGTCAGAGAATAACTTGTGGATGTCAGTTCTCTTTTCTCAGCATGTGTGTTATGAGGATCAAACATAAGTTGTCAGGCTTGGAAGAAAATACCTTTACTTTCTAAGCAATCTTGCTGGCCCCTTGTTGTTGTAAAAATATAAAAAATAAAAAGCTGTCTTTTACCCGCTCTAGGTCTGGCACTATTGTGCCCCCAGATATCTGCTAGATATCTTAAGTCTCAGTCAACAAAGCCTCTCACCTGCTTTGCTCCATCCCATATCACACTGCCAAAGGCCTCTCTCTGAGTCTGACAGCAATCTCTCTACCTATCTAGTTCCCAAGGCAGGTTTCCATGCCAGAAACACACATCCCAACTCTGTGGCGGCCCAGTATCTCCAGCCACTACACACTTTCCTACAAACTGTCACGTAAAAGAATATACAACACAATAACCTTTGACCCAATTGGTAAGATACAATTGCCCACTCAAACATACAAAGCCCACTACACATTCATTCCTTAAGAAGATTAATAACAACCTGTTAATACACAGAGTGGGATCTTAACTTCAGCTTCCACTTTCTCTCTGCCATGACTCCCTCTCTGTCCTTCCTGTCTCTCTTTCCATTTGAGTCTCCTCCTCTTCCTTCAAACTTTTCTCCCGCCCATCCTTCCTTCTCATCCAATGACAGGCCTCCTTCTATCCTATACCTGCCCTCACCTGTATTTTACAAATTAAATGGGGAGAAGGTTCTGGTGCAGTCACCTGAGTCCTGAGTAGTGACTAGGCAGCTGTCCTTGGGGCCGTGGAATTAGCATCAAAATACAGATAACTCCAGGGCAAACCACAACAGCCCTTGAATGTCTTCTTGAGCTGGGAGACCTTACATATTGAGGTGACAATTGTAAGGAAGGGCAAAGAGATCTGGGTAACATTTTCCCATATATTAAGATGACAAGGACATATGGAAATGGAGATAGAAGTTTTAAATATGGCCCCGGAACTGGAAGAACTCTGTTGGCTGAAGCTTTATAGATAGCCTTTCCTTATTAAGACAGAATCTAGTAGATTAAGGCCCACGTGAAGACTGTTAATGCAGTCCTTTAAGGAAGGAGTAGGGTTGGCAGATAGAGGGGTGAATTAGGAGTTATGACTAAATGTTGTGAAAGAACATGTTTTGTTCTTCAGGCACTAAATAAGAATAAGGTACTTTATGCACATTTTGTCCAATTCTCAAAATACTTATTTGTGGTAGGCACTGTTGTTTTATTTTAGTGTCTCAGAAAGGAAGATTTTGCCATAGATTAGTGTGCTGATCATTAAATTACTATCTTTCCTCAGCAAGACAGGCTGCTGTATTTTGTCTGCTAGATCCTGATGTTGGGCAACTGCAAACTTGGTTTCTGCTTAGTCAGTAGGCTAACATTAGGTTAGTCAGTCACAGGAACAGGAGGTGGTGAGAAGGTAATTGAGCTGAGTTCTTAGGTTTTGTTGTTTTTGCTTTTATTACTATTTGTTTTCTTTTGTCTGTCTGTCTGCCTGTCTGTATGTCTGCCTTTCTGTCTGTCTGCCTGCCTGCCTGTGTGTCTGTCTGTTGTTTCTGAGACTCACTCTAAGGATGCCTTTTTCTCCTGTAGCAGCTTTTTTGTTTTTTGTTTTTTGTTTTTTGTTTTTTTTTCTAATTCTCTGCATGAAATTTGGTCATTTCACCAACCTTGGCAGTCAGGACAGGGTGCTGGCATTTTATTCTTTAGAGGTTGCAGACACAGAATCTGGACTACCCCCTCCTCTAGCTTAGCTACCCACCACCAAATGCTTATCAGCTTCCCTCATATGCTGTTTGGTCTGTGTGGAGTCTTTACTTTAGCCTTCTGTTAAAAGTCTAAGTTCCTCAACTCTACACACATTAGCTGTTGCCTACTTGTTACCTCTGTGATATTTTCATGTTCTTTATTTGTAATTTCAGTTACTAATTAATGAATTTTACTAAATTAAATATTTTTCATTAATGTATTTCTATTTAATCGGTGTTATTTTTTTTTCTTTTGTCTGGCTTTTGAGGCAACCACAGAGACTTTGCTCCTTGTAGTCATCATCATCATTGCCATCCTGGATGGTACCTATGTATTTCTTAGTAATGATGTGTAGCATATAGAAACATATTTCTCTTTATGCATGTGGATAGAATCTACATCTTTTGGCTTTCCTTGCTATCCATCTGGATGCCTGTGGGTTTTGGTGGAGTTTTCAGAGGAACAGACTGCTGATCCTTGTAGTTCTGATAGTGTTTGTAAGCTCTGTCTTCACCAAACTTTTTGATCTATACACCAAATACTGCTTGATCACAAAGCAATTCCAACAAAGCACTTCATAAAATCAAAGACCATTTTTTATCGAATCTACAAAGTCAGAAATAACAGTTCATAGTGCCAAGTAATGAGTAGTGTGTACTTACTGCAAAAATGCTTAGAGGAGTAAAATATGAATCAGTAAGTGAGGATCAGGCATAGTCAAACCTCTTTATAGTAAGTAGATTTCAGAAACCCACAACCTGTAATTATGATCTTCCTTGATTTTTTCCTTTATATTCTCATTTAAGATTGGAGATGATATAAAATCCAGTGTATGTGACTGCTGCCTGACAATTATTCTAGAATTTTCCAAACTTACATTAACTGCATTCTTTCTTGACTCATTGAGCTATTGACTGGGGGTGGGGAGGTGTTGGGGGGGTTGCTTCTAATCAAAGATCCCATGTTGGAACCAAGCATTGTCACTGTCCCTTGTGGATATTGGCTATTTCCTCCTCACGAATCTCAGTGGAAGCAGCCTCTCAGAGAGTGAGCCTAGGTAATGCTATCTTTGGCATTTGCACCACAGCTAACTTGCCATTGACTCTACTTCAGCGGGGTGGGATTCTTCTGTTTCCGCCCAACCCAAGTTCTCTAGACCACATCCATAAGAGCTCATGTTCTTCGCTCTGCATTTGGAGTTCCTACATTTCTCATATAACGGAGCATTTCTTGAGTTGTATATATTCATGTATTGTTCATTGGTGATCATTTAATAGAGCACAGGGTATGCAAATAGACTTTCTTCCTAACCTTACCTCACTACTAAATTTAAGTGAAAATTTCCTAGTTACTCTCTTACATAAATAAACTTTCCCCGAGTATGTGACAATTGGGAGAAAATATACAGTAGTGCAACATACACTAAATATAACAGTGATTATATTCATTTTCCTAATCAGGGTTTTAGTTGCCATGTTATATTAAGATGCTGTCAAGGAGGAATGCCTTTGAAATAACCACACAGCAGCATATGCTCATTGTTCTGGGATTACTTTTTCTTTTAAGTGAGTAGGTAAATGATTAATATTAGAACAAAAATTAGAACAAAAATTTAACAGTGGTACTTCACAGAACTGAGATGATTAAAACTCAAGATGCTCTGCACATAGGGGTAGGGGTCAAAAGATAATGGCAGCTAGTAGCCCAGTGAAATCTCACCATGTAGATATGGTCAACTGAAAATTGTATAGCATTCAGTGGGACCCTACAGTAGGAATTGGAAATGATCATAGCAGCTGTCAAGAGAACTATCAAAGGGAGCCAAGGAAGGTTTGTTTGAAGTTGGAAGGAAACAGATGTGAGGTCCGGCACAATAACTTGAGATCAAGTACTTAAAAATTCAGCCTAGTGCAAGTGACTCAGTTCTGGTTGAAGTGTGGGGTAAGGCTCTGTAGGTCACCAGTAGCTGGGATGAGCAATAATGTACAATAATTTGTCAGTTCAGTGGGATCCACAGTTAGCAAGGTAAGTGTGATTTTCATGTATATGAAATTCAGAGATCATTTTATTGCTGTAAAAGAAGAGTTAGAAATTGTTCTTTACACCTCACCATTTGGATTATGAGTTGGAATTAATTGAGAAAGACACAGTAAGTCACTGTAGTGAAATACTTGTATCTGGTTTGATTTGGATATTCCTTGACTTCTGAGGCATTCATTAATCATGATTTATGGCCAATTAAATACCTTACATCTTTATAATTGTGAGGTCCTCCTCTAGCTGTAGTATCCCCACCTTCCCATCTAAGCCATGTGGCAATGTCTGGAGACACTTTTGCTCATCATAAATAAAGGCTGGGGGTTGAGGATTTAGCTCAGTGGTAGAGCACTTGCCTAGCAGGCACAAGGTCCTGGGTTTGGTCCCCAGCTCTGGAGGAAAAAAAAAAAAGAAATGCGAATACATAAATAAAGGCTGGGGAAACTATGATTAGTTTGCTTCATCTAGTGGGTAGAGGCCAGGGATGCTACTACACATCCTCTGATGCATGGGAACCCTTCTTTTTTTTTTTTTTTCGGAGCTGAGGACCGAACCCAGGACCTTGCGCTTGCTAGGCAAGTGCTCTACCATTGAGCTAAATCCCCAACCCATGGGAACCTTTCTTATCGAATAACTATTTGGCCAGAAGAAGCCTAAAGTTAAATCAAGGAGACCTTCATTCTTCTTACTCTCCAATCATCCTTTCCAAGTTTTGTGGTGGTTGTTTATTAGTATTTCTTGCTTTTCCAAAAAGATTTACTTTAATTTTTTTGTTTATGTGTATGTGTTTCTGTCTGTGTATGTCATGTGTATAGCTGTCCTCAGAGACCAGAGATAGATATAACATCATTTAGAACTGGAGTCACGGGTGGTTGTCTGCCACTCTAAATGGGTACTGAGAACCCAACTGGGATCCTCTAAACAACGGTAAGCACTCTCAACCTTGGAGTCATTTCTTCAGTCTTGGCACTTGCTTTGATTTTAACAGTATCATCTTTAAGCACACACATGTGCATGCAGTCTCCAGAGATTGCATGTTCTATCTGTAGCTTCCCTGTATGTATTTGTAGACATGTAGTTCAGCATTGCAAAACAGGATAAGACCATAGCACTTGGTAATCCTTCACCAAGGGTTAGCATAAAACTTTACCTTTTGGGCCTTTTACCATCTGATCTCCTCCATGCAAGAAGTGTTGTATATAGAGATATAAATATAAAATGCTTCTCTCCTTTTGCTGATTATTTCCTTTAGGCTCCTCACAAGCCACAAAACACAGATCGAAATCCCATCATTCTTGTAAACAAATATGCATACTCACCCCTTATCCAGAAATAAGAAACTTAGCCTAGATCTTGCAGTATCTAGTGATGATGGAACCACCAGTAAAATGTGTACCATCTGACCAAACTGGAGTGACCCAGATTACTCTGTGATAAGCATTGTTCCTTAGAAATTTATCAGAGATGTTCTATAGGAATCATTCTCTAAAGAGGACTGTCTATGAACTTTAACTACAAATAACAGGGACCTGATGGTTCACTTTCCCATCTGGTATTCAGATGTTAGGTGTATGTTGCATATAATAGTGCTCCAAAAAAAATGACGTGAGGGAAGTTAGCAGGCTACTGGACACAGAGCCATTTTTACATCTGCCTGTTTAGATAACAGCATATTGTTGAGTCACAGAAATACTCATTCATCTCACATTCTCTATAGCTGTCTTTCCATTAAAATGTAAGGGCTGCATAGGCATCACAGAGATCAAATATCTCATGAATCCAAAATACTTACCATTTTACAGAAAAGTTTGTTGGTGCCAATCTCATCCACTAATTCATTTTACAAACAAATAAACTGAATCCCAGATGGATTAAGGGACTGTACAAAGGTCACACCACTGAGAGAGCTAAGGTTAAGGAAGTTGGTACGTGCTTTGAGGGAGAAAAATGATGATTAGACCACTGACAAGTGTGTTCTAATAGCAAAGTGAGGGCAAAATAAATATTTCATGAGTGGATTCAACACAGAAATAAAACCTGGTTTGACTGATTTGTTACTCCCACTGAATAAATCGGATGTGTCATGCCACAGAGATAAAGCTGAACCAAGACTTCTATCAGTAACATCACAACTGTATACAGTTAGGTGACTGTTTTCTAAATGATAGCAAAATGTTTACTGGCCAGTCTCCTGTGTCTCAGCATTACCTAAAAGTTGAACTATGGATGGTATGACAAGAAAGACATTTGGTAATTTCTAGAATCCTGAAGGTGTTAAAACTGACTAACTGTCCCATGTTCTGCTGTGGCACCCGCTGACACTGATGAAATCTATAGAAGTAGGGCACATTTCCATAACATGAATATTCAGAGTTTGTGATGCAAGAATTATTATTAAACCACTGGGAAGGAACACATTCTCATTATTTGATTGAATACTAACTGCTGCCTTTTAAAAATAATCCAGTATGAATATTTTGATAATGTGCAAAAGAGATGTTTGGGGAAAAACTCATACATTTTATACATTACATAATCAGGAAATTAAATTAAGTTTAAGCTATAAAAGACATCTAGAGGAACTGTTTCTGAATCATTAAGTGTATTTCACCATTCTTTCTCCTGTGTATTTTGAAGTATAATGTGATAAAAATCCATCTAGAGCTTGATTCAAATGTTTTGTATAAAAATATAGTGTATGGAGGCCAGAGAGGTGACTTAGCCCATAATGGTACTTGTTGAGACAGATGCCCTCAGTGTCATCCCTGTGCCATCCCTTCTACCAACATAGTAGAAGGAGAGAATCAAGTCTCCTGGCAATCATTCTCTCCCAAATAAAACATACATACATACATACACACATACATACATACATACATACATACATACATACATACTAGATAAGTGTAATAAAATATTACATTTCTAAGCATTTGTAAGCACACATGTTCTGACAATAAGTAAGACACTTACTACAATAACATTGTTATGGTGTTGTACATGTTTGTCACAGTTCCAAATGAAGATAGTGGCATTTCTTATTGATTGATTTGCTTATTTATTTTTATTGAAAATAATTTTTTACACAATAAATTTTACTCATGTTTTCCTCTTCCCCCATTCTTCCCATATCTTCTCCAGCCTTATTACCAACCCAACTTTGTGTTTTCTCCTCTCTTTAAAACAAACAAGAAGAAAACAAACAATAACAAAGCACATACAACAAAACAACCTAAGAAACACAGACACAGAATCATACCAGAAAACATACACACAAACAAAAAGAAAATAGGAATAAACAAGCAAATGACCAAAAAGGAAGTGCCTAAACAAAATGAAATGAGACAAAAATAAGTGCAAAGATACAACTAAGCTATGTTTGTGTGGACCAGCTACTTCTCAACATGGGACTTGATCTGGAGTGTGGTTAATATACCCAATAAGAATCCAGTAAAGGAAACTGATTTTCTCCTTGCCAGCAGATACAACTGCACAGTTTCTTGGTTAGATTGGGGATTCCATGCCCTATTAATGACATATTAAACTTTTTATGAACTACTGCACATTTAAGAAACCTGAACCACAAATTCCCATCATATGTGAAGAATACTCAGTTTTCCACAGCAAGATTTCAAGTAGAGACTATAGAAAAGGAAAGAAATTAATTTTGTTTATTCAGTTGTCAAAATCAATGGAAATCCAGGGTACAGCTCAGTGACAGGACCATTACCTAGTATCCATGAATTGTTGTGTTTAATCAACACAGTCATAACTTCAAAACAATAGCAACACTAATATCAAAGCATTATTCAAACTTCAACTGTATGTCAAGATATGCATTAGGCTTCTGGTCTTATACAAGTAAAGAGTCATTTGTCCTATGAAACTTATTATCTAAACAGAACTTTAGATAAATGCAAAGATAATCTCACAGAAAACAATTTGTGTTCCATAGCAGAAGTAAACTTAGGATGATGTGACAAACAATTTTTACTCTCTATATCAGTTATTTTTTATCATCCATTCTCGAGCTTTCTCTTCAATTAGATTAGGTTAAGTTGTTCAGTTTGGCAAGAATGGTGAAGTTTTCCCTCTATTTACTTCTTCCTATGTAGCGTGTAGTTTCTACTACCCAGCTTTAAACTCTGGGCAGACCACACAACAGCTACCGCCCTGGTTCCTTTGGATTTGTGGGTTAAACACACAAACACACACACATATATATGTGTGCGCGTGCTGCGCGCGCGCGCACACACACACACACACACACACACACACACACAAGCTTATTTTTAAAATGATTTTTAGCTTAATGGTTGGGCACTTTTAAGCCTTCCATGGCTAATGTGCCCTTACCTTCACTTTCCAGCTCAACACCTCTAAATCTGTCCTCAAAATAGTTTCCTGGTTACCTTCTTCTTGCTCAGCGCCCTAAATCTACCCTCAGTTTAGCTGTGTTTATAATTTCCCATTGGCTACCCCAGGTCAATTGCCACTCCACCTGAGATTTCACATGGCTGGTGGCTCTTTCTCCCTCTTTCTGCCTCTTGTGTCTTCTAACCTGTTTTCAGGAACCTGGAAATCCAGCCTCTTCCACTCAACCATTGGCCACTAGCATCTTTATTGATAGATCAATTGGTGATCAGATCTTTCAGCACTTCCCAATCAAAGCAGCAGACCACGCCCTATATTCCTTCATCCCTTTCCTCCTTGGCAGGTGTCCAATGTCTGCTTCTCCACTTAGCAGTAATGTCTTTCTCCTAATTGTTCACCTTCCCTTGGGCTTCCTAGTTTCTTGGGCTTTCAACTTTAAAATTTTCCTCTTCTTTTTTCCCTCCTCAAAACTAAGCAACTCAATCGCCCCTTACCAAGGTTTCATCTGCCACACAGAAAACCAAATAAGGACTCAGTTAAGTCATCTATTTGTTTTGTGTTGCTATCAGCAAGTATATCCAGGCTTCATGTAGCAATTTTATTTTAATGAGAATTTTTGTGGATTACAAATCCTTCATCCTGTAGAGTAGAAGGGTGCCATCTAAAGTTTAAAATGTTGTTAAAAAGGGAAAAAGACCTTTTGGTCCCTCAGAGGACACTACCTCAACAGAAGACTAATGAATATGAGGGTTGGGGAGTGAAGGTCAGAGAGAGATTGGAAGGCTCACAGTGAAATCTATAGACAGATTTTCAGCCTAACTGCCAATTAGCCCTGACCTTTCCTTTCATTCTTTCTTAAAACTACATTGGGTCTGTGTATTACATTGCAACATGATTTACTAGAAGGGCTTTTCCTTTGGTAGAATCACAGTGTTCAAATCACATCTCCTTTTTTGTTGTTGTTGCAAAAATGATAACAAGTACAAAAATCTTACATATTACTTGGTTTCATATTTGTGATCAGAGAAACATTTTCTTTTTACATTTTATCTTCACTAAGGGTGATTAATAAGCAGAGGTTATTTTATTGTCTGAAAGGAGAAGACTTGAGGATGAGACAAGAAGTACTTGGGAGGCTTATTTCCACAAAGTTATTATCCAGTAAATTTCCATTATTTTTTATAAACCTTTTATTGAACTAACATTTCTGGATTCATGAGGTGGAAACACTGAACATCCAAACACCTTAACATCCTGGTCTGTCTCCAAGCAGAGTTGTGAAGAATCTTCTACAAAGTTGAACAAAGCCTGGCCTCAGCTTTGTAGGAAAGGTGACTGTTGGGAGATATGGCAGCAGGAAGGTACTATTACGGGATGCCTCTCTTAGAGTTGAGTAAAGTATATATATATATCCATCAAATGTCAGATGTTGTGTGGTATTAGCTGTAGTGGTAGGGGTAGTATATAATGTTTTGCTGACTAAAATAAAATATCTTACACTACTCCTTAATTGGACAGAGCAATGGATAGAAACTAAAAGAAGCAAATGTTTTAGTTAGCTTTTGTTGCAATGAAAATTATGTCTGAGGGAAACCAACTTAACAGAGAAAAGATTTATTGTGGGCCTCAGCCATTGCTTGCCTGGTTGATCAATCACCTGCAGGTAGAAGTTCATCATGTACACTTCATGGTAGCCAGGAAGCAAAAGAAATGAAGGAAAGAGTCAGTGTGCTAATGTATGCCTTAAGGAATGCTACCAAGAAAGTATTTCCTGCAAACAGGCTTCAACTCCTAATGTTTATAACCATCTCCTATGCGAAGGGATTCTCAGCATGAGGCTCATGACCCCTTTGGATGTCAAACAATATTTTCACAGGTGTTTCATATCGGATATCTTGGATATTAGATTATTTACATTATGATTCACATGTTAGCAAAACTACAAAGTAGCAATAAAAATAAATTTATGGTTGGGGGTCACCATGACATAAGGAACTGTCTTCAAAGGTCATGGCTTTTCTCCCAAACTTATGTGATCTAGCAAGCCCTCTCTTGCACATATATACCCAAAGGTAATCAGTTCACTATGACAGAGATTTCTGCACTCCCAGGTGCATTGTAGCACTATTCATAGATAAGATACGGAGTCAAACGCAGTGTCCACCCAAAGAAGAAGAAGAAGAGGAGGAGGAGGAGGAGGAAGGAGAGGAAGGGGAAGAAGTGGAAGAGGAAGGGAAGGAGGGGAAGGGGGAGGGGCAAAGGGGAAGGAGAGAAGGAGAAGGGAGGAGGAGGGGGGAGGAGGAGGAGGAGGAGGAGGAGGAGGAGAAGAAGGAAGAAGAAGAAGAAGAAGAAGAAAGAAGAAGAAGAAGAAGAAGAAGAAGAAGAAGAAGAAGAAGAAGAAGAAGAAAAAGAGAGAGAGAGAAGCACAAATGTTCGAGGGGTGGGAGTAGAGGTGGCATGCTAGGAATAGGAGGGAAGGTAGAGGACAGGGGTTATAGTAATCAGAATATCAGAATGCACTGTATACATCCATGGATTTGCCAAGAACCAATTTAATTAAGGAGCTATCGCAAGTTAAAAACTATTTTCTAATAAATGTTATTTTCAATGTAAGCCTCAAATGCAAGAAAATTAAACAAATACAAGATGATATTTAATAGTGATATTTAACTACTTCTAGGTAGGGCACATACAACAACAACAGCAACAGCAACAACAACAACAACAACAACAACAACAAGAACCTAAGATTGAGAAGCACTCTCTTAAGAAGGTCTTTATCAGAAGACCAAGACTTTAATATATGAGTTGTTGGGCACCTTTACTATTCAAATCACAACACAAATCTGACTCCTAAGAATTGTCCTCTTTCTGTTACCCAGCAGAAGAGTTGGGGTTGGAATAGGCCATGGGGATGAATAACTGTTGCCTGAGGTTTTGTGATCAAGAGGCTATATAATGACATTGACCATGATTTTTAGGCCACTAAAATCACGGTGAAAGGTTAGCTCCTGAGCATTTGTGAGGTGAGGAAGATACTGTCATGTCCTTTGGAAAAGAAAGTCCATAAAATGGCTAGGAAATGAGCTGGAGTATGAAGTGTCCAGTAATGTAGCCCAAATGGGAAGGCAAATCAATGCAGGAGGAGCCAGGGAGGCAGCAGCTGCTGCTATTAGTGGCCATTCCGGGATGCTTTCCCAAAGGCCAGAGGTTTGTCAACAACAATCTGATGATAGCTTTTACATTGTACGAGGTCAGGATAGTGCTTCCCCTGGTAAGCTGCCTAATAGCTATGTTCCACCAAACATCATGGCTTCTTCTTTGGTTCTGGAGTTTTCTGAGACTGTGCTAGGGGATGAAGAGTCCTTTCTTTGTAATAACTGACTTCACTAGGACAGTGTGGGAACAGCTTCAAAAAATATTCTATGATAACTGCAGTAGGCCACATTTCTAATGTTTCTATGCCCAGTTCTATGCCCACAGAATTTCAGATGGATCTTTTCTTACCTACCCAAATACAGAATTTTTATATCAAAAATATTTTTTTACACATTATGTTTGATTCTTGTTTTCCCTCTACCGTCTCCCAGAAATTCTATGACTTCTTTCTCTCTCTAGAAAACAAACAGGCCAATAATAAAATTACAAAACTAAAATAAAACAATGCAAATTGAAGAGGAAAAAAAAAGCACAAAGGCACGAGAAACATACATACACAGAGACACATCCGCAGCTATGTGCGTGCACACACACACACACACACACACACACACACCATAAAACACAAAATCAGAACTCATAATAGATAAGCAAAAGAAAAGTAAGGTAAAACAAAGCCCAACATAAAGAAACAGACCATTGACTCACTGTGTATTAGCATCCATTACTGGGCATAGGGATTCCTTTAAGAGTGGGTTGTATACTGGTGAGACTTCTTTCGGAGCAGCTGTCAATTGGAGATAGATTTTGGATTCCGGCTGAGGGATTGTTTCCAGTTTGCTCCTCAGCACTGGAACTTCACCTGGCTTGATTCTGTGCAGGCCCAGTGCATGATGCTGCTATGGTGTCTTTCTTTCTTTTTTCTTTTTTTATCTTTATTAAATTGGGTATTCCTTATTTACATTTCAAATGTTATTCCCTTTCCCAGTTTCCAGGACAACATCACCCAGCCCCTCCCCTCGCCTTCTATATGGTGTTCCCTCCCAATCCTCCCCACGGCCACGCCCCCCCGCAACAATCCAGTTCACTGGGGTTCAGCGTTAGAGGACCAAGGGCTTCCTCTTGACTGGTGCCCTTACTAGGCTATTCATTGCTACTTATGCAGTTGGAGCCCAGGGTCAGTCCATGTATAGTCTTTGGGTAGTGGCTTAGTCCCTGGAAGCTCTGGTTGGTTGACATTACTGTTCATATGGGGTCTCAAGCCCCTTCAGCTCTTTCAGTCCTTTCTCTGATTCCTTCAACGGGGGTCTTGTTCTCAGTTCAGTGGTTTGCAGCTGGCATTCGCCTATGTTATTTGCTGTATTCTGGCTGTGTCTCTCAGGAGAGATCTACATCTGGTTCCTGTCAGCCTGCACTTCTTTGCTTCATCCATCTTATCTAGTTCGGTGGCAGTATATGTATGGGCCACATGTGGGGCAGGCTCTGAATGGGCGTTCCTTCTACCTCTGTTCTAAACTTTGCCTCCCTATCCCCTCATAAGGGTATTCTTGTTCCCCTTTTAAAGAAGGAGTGAAGTATCTGCATTTTTGTCATCCTTCTTGAGTTTCATGTGTTCTGTGCATCTAGGGTAATTCTAGCATTTGGGCTAATATCCACTTATCAATGAGTGCATACCATGGGTGTTTTTCTGTGATTGGGTTAACTCACTCAGGATGATATTTTAAGTTCCAACCATTTGCCTATGAATTTCATAGTCATTGTTTTTGATAGCTGAGTAGTATTCCATTGTGTAGATGTACTACATTTTCTGTATCCATTCCTCTGTTGAAGGGCGTCTTAGTTCTTTCCAGCTTCTGGCTATTATAAATAAGGGTGGTACGAACATAGTGGAGCATGTGTCTTTGTTATATGTTGGAGCATCTTTTGGGCATATGCCCAAGAGAGGTATAGCTGGGTCCTCAGGTCGTGCAATGTCCAATTTTTTGAGGAACCTCCAAACTGATTTCCAGAGTGGTTGTACCAGTCTGCAATCCCACCGAGGCATTTTATATTATTTGGGACTATTATGAAGGGTGTCATTTCCCTAATTTCTTTCTCACCTTGTTTCTCTTTTGTGTAGAGGAAGGCTACTGATTTATTTGAGTTAATTTTTTACCCAGCCATTTTGCTGAAGGTGTTTATCAGGTTTAGTAGATATCTGGTGGAACTTTTGGGGTCATGTAAATATACTATCATATCATCTGCAAATAATGATATTTTGACTTCTTCTTTTCCAATCCGTATCCCTTTGATGTCCTTTTGTTGTCTGATTGCTCTGGCTAGAACTTCAAGAACTATATTGAATAAGCAGGGAGAGAGTGGGTAGCCTTGTCTAGTCCCTGATTTTAGTGGAATTGCTTCAAGTTTCTCTCCATTCAGTATTGTCTTTTAAATAATGCCAAACTTTTTTTAAAATCGATTTTGTACTGGAATTGTTGTTTGCTAAGTCTAGCATAGAAAACCTGTCACACTAATCTAGAGCTGGAAAAGATCAGTGATGTATCTAAATATATTTTCCTCCATGATGACTTCTTCAGCAGCATGGGAAAGCATAAAAAAAAATTCAGGAGTGAGTGACCACAAAGACCAAAAAAGGCTTCTGTTTTGTGTTGCCAAAGAAATGCTGTATTCCAAAACAAACAGAAGAAGGGCAGATGTCTTCATGGTTAGTTAGCCTTTTCCTTAAGTTCAGCTCATGTCCTGCTACCAGATACCATTCATCTTCTGTTAATTGCTCATTTGGAATGTTCAAGCTCTACCTAGGAAAGTAGTAGTGTTAATGAGGTGGCTTTTTGAGGAGAGTTGTAAGTTTGTTTTGATTAAGGAACTAACTTTCACGCTTTTGAATATATTCTTAGCGTCTGTGGTACAAATTGCTTTTCAGATAGGTTCTCGGAATATCCCAGAGACAGTGTCCAGATGAAAAAGATTATTAGACCTAGTGAGTTCTTAGATTTATGTTTTATTCCATAATAGCATGGCTCACACTGCAGAAATTTATTTTCTCATATTTCAAGAAATAGGAAGTCCCAAATCAGGGTACCTCTAGCTTTAAAATTTCTGAGAATTTCATACATCTATACAATGAAATTGTGACCATATCTACTCATCCCAACTTAATGCCTCTTTGTTGCTGTTGTTGTTATTGTTGTTGTTTTTAACCCATTGTCCATATGTGCATGATGTGGGACCATCCAATCGGGACATGGGAAACTTACCAGTGGGCACGTAGTCACAGAGTGACTTTCCTGCCCAAGCACAATCACTGTCAATAACTTACTTTTCTGTAGTTTTAATTCCAGATTTGCTAATAGCCATCTTCTGGTTTATCTTTACTTGTGGTCTTCTCTTTATGCTAATGTGCTTTGTGTCTTTACATCTTTTAATAAGGACACTGGTTCTCTTGGACTAAGAACCTATTCTTAGGAGCTCAGTTACCCTTTAGTGCTCTATTAAAAGCTTGTTCAAACAACAACAACAACAAAGCAAATTAGTGAAACAGTCAGAAAAAACAACAAAACAAAACAAAAACTCCACCAAAACAACAAAAAACTGTCTAAAAACAATCATGCTGCAAGTTTGGCCTTCAACAGCTGAGTTTTTTGTTTTTCCCTTTGGCTGGACTTCATTGACCTCAGAGCACCTTTGGATACAGTTTTTAAAAGCAAACCACATACACAATAGGAACCGGATCCAGGCTTGTTCTGCTTGGCTCCAGAAAAATTCCAACCAAAGTATTTATGCAAGCCTTGAGAGTGTGTGTGTGAGTGCCATAGTCCTGTGTCAAGGGGTAAACACCTGGAAGAGAATCGGTCTGAGATGGTGCAGCTTGGGCACACCTCCTTCTTGTAAGTTCTGATGCTCACCACACTGCCGTGGGTGACCATGATGAACTTCTGGTCACTTAGCTCCTACAAAAATGTAGTCTCTTGCCTGTCCCTCCTCCACACAAAGACAGGTTTACTTCCAGGGTCATGAGGACCTTCCTGTTCTATGCAGTTGTTTCATTGAGTTCAACCCCACCTCATCTCTGTGTTCTTGAATGTGCTATGTATCTTTAACGTGAGATTAGTCCTCTTCTCAATGATCGTGGTGGGACTGATCATGCCAGCCACCTACCTCGTGGCCAAGCTCACATCAAGAGACTTCATGTAGTGATTATAATCCTTGCAGTCCACTGGTTTCCAGGTGCTGGTGAAGGCATCTGCCATGGTGCTGTAAGGGAGACCTGCAGGCATCATGAATGGCTATAATGAGTGTGTCCCACGTCACCAGCTGAAATTTACAAGATATAATCCAGCCCATGACATTTCTCATGAATCTTTTAGTTAATTGAGATCACCAACAGAAATGTAGCAATAGAGGAAAGGAAGCCTGGCATTAATTAATTAATTAATTAATTAATTTGTTCATTCATTCATTCATTTATTTAATACAATGCTAATGTTCAGGATTGCTTGCTAGTGCAACAGTTCAGTCTTTAATGGTAGCAATTATAGCTATAATTTTTCTGAATTGACCAGTAACTCATAGATCTGTTTCAAGAGTCAGAGCATCATTAGAAGAATCTGCCCTCCTGTAAATCTCCACGCAATTGGGCATGCCCGGTCTATCCAGAAACAGAGCCCGAGAGTGGAGATACGAAGATAAAAGCTACGTAGTGAAATTACAAATGTACTTTACAACCATTCATTAAAAATCCACTGGGCCAGTTACAGGAATAATATTCACATTAGAGTTTGTTTCACTGTAGTTTAGAGAAGTGCTAGTAAATTTTTCCCCCAGTTTTGGCTACAGAACATCAGTTTTCTGCTATGAAGTCAATGGCATCTGAAATTTAAGTAATAGTAACTACATTAAGATACACGAGGGAATAGAGATAATGCAGCAGGTGTTGGAGGACCTGGCTATTAAGGGTGCAGTCCCCCAGTCTCCCTTTCTCAGCAGGGTTTCCTCTTTTTTTTGCCTTTCCTTAATGGAAGAGTGTTTCTAAGCACAGATGCCTAACCCCTGCATGTGCTGAATGATTTGGCATGCGTTTTGGTCCTTCTTATTGCCCTTATGATAATTAGGGACTGTGTTATGTATGATCAATCAGTCCTCCCCACCCATATGGTGCTGTATTATGACAAGTCAGCCCTTTCTGCCTATATGATAATTAGGTACTGTATTATGACCAATCACCCTTTCCTGCACATAACCAAAAGAACCCTTATATACCCTTTCCCTGAAAAAATAAAATAATGTTGGCTCCTGGGAGTTCTTTCCATCATCCTCACAGTCATGAATAAGATTATTTAAAGAACAGGTAGAAAAGTTAGGTTCATTCAAAGAGTGGAAACAGGACCTTTTGAAAAGATAGGAAAATAACCTAGAAAGCATTGCTTGAGAAACAAGCGGAGTGAAAAGTTGAGAGGAAGGAGTGGGCAAGTCCTTCAAGAGTGAAGGGCTTGAGTTTAAAAGTATGTGCCTTGAATATAACAGCATAAGAGTTCATTGGTGGCAGTGAAAACAGTTAGGGTATCACCAGGTCTGTGATGTGAGGCATGAATGGGAGTGAAGGAGGCAGCTCTGGGGCTCTGTCAATCCATTTTCAAATATGTCACTGTGAGGAAGAACAGAAAGTGCGACATTGAAGAATAAATAGAAATGGTAAGGATAAAGTGAGGTTTATGTCTGGAGCAGGGGACACTCACATGATTCTGACAGGCAAGCATCAGAGAACACTAGCACCACAAGTGGAGGTCATCTAAGACATCCTTGGATGATTCACAGGAAAGAATTGAACAGAGGGAAACCATTCTTAGGCAGTGGGAAGGTCATCTCCCCTCTCACTGCAGTAGGGAAAAATGGCAAGGAGGTAGAGTCTGGGGGACTAGAGCGGTATATGATTTTTTTTTTTTTTGCTTATGATTTAGTACTCATTAGTTCTGTTTATTGCTGACTCTTCCTTCTAGCATTTTGGGGTTTTATTTCTTTGTCTTCATGAAGTAGGCATTAGATTTGTTTCAGTCTGTAAGTGGGAACAATGTTCAAATTTACAGAGACAATAGATGATTTGATATGTTATTTTCCCCTTTCCCAGAGTGATTAGTAGTACTCTGAAGAGTTTCTACTTGATTAGCCAGTATGTGGACAGAGCACAACCAGGTGATCTGGAGAATGAATTTTTATAATTTGAATTTTTCCTGAGCCATTAAGCGAAATTATTATTTATTTAGAAGTCACTCTAGTTTAATTACTTTCAGCAGTTTTATATAATTGGTTGAAAACAAGAAATGAGTGAAATGTTAATTTTAATTTTCTTCACGTAGGAGCCTCAACGACTCACATTTAAAATTGTACAAAATAGCTTTCTTGAAATATGAATCCCAGATATGTCTGGTTGAGTATTTTTTTAAGTAAAGTAAAAATATTCCATTGGCAAAGAGAATATTGTTAACCATATAATTGGGAATATTCTCCTTCTAATTTAGCACAGAGCCAAAAGATAAAGTTATAATTAAGAGATATGAAAAGTAGACTTGTGGTCTCCCAGACACATAAAGAAGAGTTAATTTTCACTGGAACATGAAGCAATGGTCAGGCATCTCAGTACAGGGTGGGGAAGGTACTAGATTTAGATTAATGATAAACACATGTAAAGTGCGTTTGTGTCTTCCAAACTTTTAAAGAGAGTATTACTAAAACCAATTCAGTAAATGGTGACATTAATACATAAAATGCTGAACATAAACCTTATCACGTGATTTGCTACTCAGAGGCTCTTTTAATATCTTTTAGTTGCTTTGCTTATTTGCTGTGTGTATGTGTAAGATGTGTAAATATACGTTTTATGTTTGTGTCTATCTTAGTGTTCTATGGCTGTGAAGAGACACCATGGCCATGGTAACGCTTATAAAGGAAAGAATTTAAGTGGGAATTGCTTATCATTTCAGAGGTTTAGTCCATTATCAGCATGGCAGGAAGCATGGCAGCAGGCAGGCAGATACAATCTTGAGGAAGAAGCAGAGAGTTCTACAGATGGATCCTCAACCAGCAGGAAGAGATGGAGACCACTGGACCTGCCTTGTGTATCTTGAACTACTAAGCACTTCCCCACCTCATTCCAGTGACATACTTCCTCCAAGGCCACATCTAATGACAAAACATTCAAGTATACAAACCTATAGTAAAATATTGGTACTCCTGTTCAAATCACCACAGTGTGTGACAGTGGATGAACAAGTGTGAGCACACACATCTGGAAGCCAGAAGTTAACACTATGTGTCATTCTCTCCATTAGTTTTGTTTGTTTGTTTGTTTGTTTTTGAGATAGAGTCATATAGAGAACTCTGAGTTCATTGCTATATCTAGGCTGGCTGGTCAATGAATCTTGATGATTTATTTAGCTCTGCTGTGCCCTGTCTTCCTTCCTTTACTATTCAGAATAGGAATTACAGGTGTGTACCATACCTGGCTTTTGACAGGAGTGCTGGGATCTGAAACCAGGTCCCTATCTTTGTACAGCAAGCAGTGTACCAACCAAGTCATTTTTCTGGCTTTAGATGTTTTTTCTAGAAACAAAGAATGCAAATTTCCTTGCTTCTCTATTCTTACCTCACATTGAATTCTAGCAAAGATACTTCTGTATTCTAAAATATCTCAGTTCTTTTATATTAATTAGGCTAGCTCTAGAGTATCTGATTGAATGTGGATTTTTTTTACAGTAGTTACAGAGAATATAAAGAGATAAACAAATGTTTTAATTTACACTTGTTATTTTGGCCTTGACCAGGTGAAGAAACATGGTTTATTCTAATTAATTTGAAATAACTTACATAGCGATTGTGGAAAATGACTATGCCCTTATTGGAAAGCAGAGATGCTGGGGGTAGAGTCTTTTATTTAAGGGGAATATTGATATTTGACTCAACTAGCTTTTATTTGCAGAAGGCTTAAGGTTATTAAAAGTAGGAACAAGGAAAAATAAATCACAATAAATTAGTTAGCAAATCATGGATAAGTCAGCTCAGGGTGTCTTTATGACACTGAAAGTTTTGGCTCCCATCTGGAAGTCCTGAGGGACCATGCACTTGAGGGTGGCTTCAACCACAGTCACCTCTTACTGAGTTTGGTTCAGTTTATGAGTGCAATAGGACTCACAGTTCTATGTTTTCCAATTCTCAATAAATAAGAGAAGATGTATGTCTACATTGGTATTAGGGCATAACATGACAATCTGACAAAGCATAATGTCCCATTTTGTTGAAACCCACAGAATGGCATCTCGGACTCTGGTGCTATTCTCTGAATTACCTTACAGAACAGAGAGGATGAGAGTTGGTAGGTTGTATTCAGGTAACAGCAATACCTGTAGCAGGTATTTGTATGATTAATAGTTTTTATTAACTCTCTCTGCCCATTGAGAGTTTTCTATAAAGAAATTTAGGTGTTATTACAGCAGCTCTACCCTGACAGAGTCAAGTCCGTGTTATAACCGGGGTCACATACACTAACGCATATGAATGTGCTTAATTGGAACCTAAGGAGCACCTTTCTTCCCTCCCACCCTTTTCTAAAAAAGGTTACAAAGTACTCCCAGGTATTTGTAGCAGAGAAGTTTCTTAAATGGTCAGTTGAGTCTTTCCAGCATGTAGAGTGTGGGGTATTTGATTAGTGGAAAGTCTCTATATAATCCCCAACTTTCTCTTACCCTATCACTGAAGGCATCTTGTGTCTAGTCAGTTGTCTCCATGGATAAGGAGCTTAAACCATTTGCATGCAAACCTGCCAGCATCTCAGTGTAAGCAGTAGGGGCTCCCAAGGCTCCATCACAATTCCTGACATTAGTTACTTTTCTTGGTGCTATGAATATAAGTATAAATATTCCTTAAGAGATACATATCTTAAGGAAGGGATGGCTTATTTGTCTCATAGTTTGTCATATTTGGAGAGGCATATGCTGTCAGCATGAGGCTATCGAGCACATTGTATCCAGTCAGGAAGCAGAAAGATGAATGTTGGTGCAATGTATACTTTCTGCATTTTAGAGTTTGAGATCACGGAATAGTGCAATCTACATTCAGGATAAGCCTTCCTTCCTTAGAGAAACGTCTCTAAAACTATCCTCACATACACACAAGGGTGTGTCTTGGGCAATTCTACATGCAGTCAGGTTGACAATGAGAATAATTACCATACACATCCACAGCCATTTCCCCCAAATCTCGCAACTTTCTTCTTACAGAAGCATTGAATACTACAAACCAAATGCTTTCTGTTTTATTTGAGACATAGTTATTGTCTTATTTTCTCCATTGCTCACTAAGGAACAATGTGATGTTACTGTCATCACAGCAGCTAGAACATGAGGTAGATATCCATATCATGCAGAGTACTGTTTTCTTGGAAGGGAAGGGAGGATCATAGGAATCAGACCTGTGATTTTTGCTTCACATCTTCCCTGCTGCTTATGACTTCAGCCAGTCACAGACAATAGTCATGAGCTGGCTGTCAGTGTGCTGACACAGCCCTGTGTCTTCAGTGTCAATAGGGCATCATTTGCTCTATGACTCAGAGCTTCTCTGGATTCATGATGTGGATCCCTGGGGATGCCCTTGTCATTTCCATGCCAGGAAGAGAACTAATGTTCCAGATAAGCAGTGTTGAGATTGATTCTAAACAATTCCTTGAAGATCCTGACAGAATCTAGCATCTGCTGTCTGTTGTGCTGATCATCTCAATAAAGCAATCTTTAAAAAAGAGTTTTGGGGATCCATCCCATATGCAACCACCAAACCCAGTCACTATTGCTGATGCCAAGAAGTGCTTGCTGACAGGAGCCTGAGATGGATGTCTCCTGAGAGGCTATGCCAGAACCTTACTGATACAGATGAGGATGCTTGAAGCTAACCATTGGACTCAGCACGGGGACCCCAATGGAGGAGTTAGAGAAAGGACTGAAGGAAATGAAGGGGTTTGCAATCCTATAGGAAGAACAACAATATCAACCAACTAGAGCTTCCAGGGACTAAATCACAACCAAAGAGTACACATGGAGGGGACCCATGGCTACAGCCACATATGTAGCAGAGAAGGCTCTTTCCCTCAGTGTAGGGAAATGCCAGTGTATTGAGGTGGGAGTGGGTGGGTGGGATGAAGAGCATCCTCATAGAAGCAGGGGGAGGGGGATGGGAGAGGGGAAACTGGGAAAGGGGATAACATTTGAAATGTAAATACATAAAATATCCAACAAAATACATTAAAGGGGTTAGAGAGATGGCTCAATGGTCAAGAGTATTGACTGCTCTTCCAGAGGTCCTGAATACAAATCCCAGCAACCACATGGTGGCTCACAACCTTCTGTAATGAGATTTGATGCCCACTTCTGGTGTGTCTGAAGACAACTACAGTGTACATATATAATAAATAAATCTTTAAACAAATACATTAAAAAGGTTTTAGAACATTGAAACATATTGTGCAGAAAAGCTCATTAATTTTAAATGTAGATTTTAGGAAATTTTGTATATGCGTATACCGATGTGACTCCCACCAAGATAAAAATATAGGATGTTTTTGAGCACCTCAGAAAACTTATTTCTGATCTCTCTGCTCTTTAACAGAAACAGCTTCAAACTGCGTATGTCACTCGAGCTTGATTTCTTGCACTCAGCGTTACAGTGGAGAGCTTATACAAATTGTTCCAAATGTCATTGGTGGCTTCGTTTTTCCTCCTATGTGTGCTATTCTATGTTCAGTCATTTGCAAAGTATTCTCATCTTGGGTTTCCTAGCTTTCTCTTCCACTGCCTCCAGTTTTTCTTCCTTTACTGACACCCATTCCTTTACTGACATTCTTTACTTTACTTTACATTCCTTTACTGACAGCTCATTACCTGCATCTGTTTCTTCCTTGACTCTCACCTCCCTCTCAGGTTCTCAAAACTCCAATGCTGTTGTCGTGAGTTCAACAGTAGGAGTTTGTTCATTATCTTTGCTCATTTCCTCATATGTGACCACTAAAAGCAGCTTCTTCATGGAGGGCTTTAAGTCTTCTCATAACAAAACTTGAGAAATTCTGGACAGTGTTCTTGTTTTAAACTCTGCAAGTTATGTAATCACTTTAAGAGAGATTGTCTAGGGAAGATATGCCCAACAAACAGAAATAAATGGTAGATTTCATGGCTGAGATGCTCTAGGTGACATGCCACAGCTCTGTATAAGAACTTGCTTCATTCTCTCAATCCTCACTGCTTAAGCAGCTAGCTCTCTGGTGTATTTTCTTGAGCCAAGACTAACTCTTCTGATAAAAGGAGTAACCAGGTTAAGAAATTGATATTTTCATGTAAAGAGGCAGAAAAAAGCAAAAACTTAAAAGAGGAGAGAAGGCAGAATGTGGCTCTAGGTCTGTATCTCTCATTTTCCCTGAGGGCAACTGAAACTAATTTCTATGATCATTTCTGTGGCAAAATGTGTTTCAAGTGGAACAAAATTTATGAGGGTATCTGCTGATGGACGTCATCAGCTATGGTGGGAGAAGAAACTGTAGATGGCATGATGAATATACTTTCAGTCTGTAATATTTATTTCACATTATATCAGTGAAACCTTTTCTAAGTAACTACTATAAATTGCACAGCCATTATAGTAATTGATTTAATATTTCACTTGTGGATGTCACTGAGATTTGCCCTCACTCAATGACTTTGTTTCCATGGTAACAAGTGTGTTTTAAATGATAAGAAATGTGAAGAGACGAAAGGATCAATTAGTAATATATAACTCCAATTAAATAAAATTTAGATTTTTACACAGTGAAGCAAATCTTTCAAAAGTGAACACGACAGCCTAACAATATGGTGGGGCTTTGGCAAATGGTGCGTACACTAATTTTAAATAAATCTGCATGCTATTGTGCATAGCTTCTGACTACCTCAGACTTAAGGCTTTTATGCAAATGGGAAAATGCAAAGAGCTAATCATGCAATCAGTCTTAATTATCTATTGTCTAGATCCCGCCTGCCTCCTTCTCTTATTTGCCATCCTTTCATCCTTTATTGGCATTTTTAACATAAGGAAGAGGAGGAAAATTAAAATGATTTTATTTTGCTTCTCAAGAGCTCTGTCTGTAAGAACACATTAATTACTTCATTTATCAAGGGTATATTGAGCACATTCCAAACACTGATACTCGTTGCCGTTCCTGAATTAGGCAAAGCCATTTTCCGCTAAGATGTTGTGTATTCAGTGTGGCCTTCGCCTGGGCAGCTGTCCTCTAATCTACACCATGGATCACTCTGCTTCTTTTATATCTCTGCTCTTCTGTCAGCTTCAACATGCAGTCTTACTGCCTCCTTCACAAAACAGAAACGTTAACTCCCACAGAAATCTTATGTCTTTTGCCTTTGATAGTTTACATTATACATTTCTTATAATGCTACTTAATGTTCATTCATTCACTGACTCTCTCATTCTATATATCCTCACTAACATGAAATTTATGGTACCTAAATACAGAAGATTTCTCTGTTGTTTCCCTTTTACTGTTATGTGCTCATATTAGAGTAGTTGTATGTAGTTCTTACTGGGAGCATCATTACCTTAAGGATGAAATACACAGTGTTTCTCCTTTATTCTCCAAAGACTGGTATTTAGTAAAGAAATTTACAAGATTTCAGTGGAAGATTTTGTTAAATGCATTTTTATTAAAAATAGATTTTTTCATGCAATGTATTCTGATTATAGTTTCCTCTCATTCTATTTCCTCCTTTTCTTTGCCACTTCCTCTCCTGTCCAGATCCAGGCCCTGTCTGTCTCTCATTAGAAAACAAGCAGATATCTAAGGAATAATGATACAATAAAATATATTGAAGACAACACAGTATGGAAAACAGCAATCAAGGTAAAGAGCCAATAAGAGATGCATATAGATGGGGAGACACTTGCATTTACATACTCAGGAATCCCACAAAAACTAGAAGCATAAAACATAAGGAACTGCAAATTTGAAAAAACAAAACAAAATAAAATATAACAAAAACCAAAAAGGTAGCAAATGCTCTGACTTAACATTATGGGACAAAGAACATCCAAAGTTGCCACTGAATTTGTTCTGTGTTGGCCAACTACTGCTGGGCATGGTGTCCACCCTTATGAGCGGTTTGTTTCCCCAGTGTGATAACCTTGAAGAACACTAATGTTTCCTTTGTGGGAACTTATCACTTGAATAGCTTCTGGGTAAGGAATGTGGGCTTTTGTCCACTTTTATCCTCAATTCTGGGGCACCATCAGGCCCAGGATTGTACGTACCCTGTGCGTGCTGCCAGTTTCTGTGAGTTTCTATGTGTGTCAGCCCTGTTGTGTCTAGATCTTAATTACTTGGTATCCTTCCTCCTCTCTGGCTCTTACAATTTTTCTATCTTCTATTCTGCAGTACTTCTTCAATCCTGAGGGAAGGGATTGGATGGAGAATCCTCATTTAAGACTCGATTTTCCAAATCTCTGAGTCTCGTCTGGCTGTATGTTTTTATTTGCTACAGGAGAATGCCTCTGTGATGACAGCTGAACAAGTCATTCATCTATGAGTATACAAAAATATTGTTAGGAGCTATTTTATTGCTGTGTTCTTTTAGAAGAACAGTAGTATTGATTTTCTCCTAGGTCCCTGGCCTACATAGTCTCAGGTTCTTGACCACTCAACCAACCCTGAATTCCACCTCTTGGAGTTGAGCTTAATTCAAATCAGATATTAGCTAGTTACTCCTGCAATCTTTGTGCCCCTAACGCATCAACAGGTACAAGTCACCATTGTATAGTTGTAGCGGGGTTGATATTTACCATTGTCCTTTGGTATCATGCAACGTATAGTCCAGTACCAGAAACACTAGTCATCAGTGGTGAGGGGTCCAGGTAGGCACAAGCTTGACTCCCTCATATTCAATAAGCTATATGACTGCTGTATCCAGTAATAGGGACTTCCCTACAGTTTATGAAGAGACACCAGTAGCCTTGGCAATAGCCTAGCTTGCTTTGGCATTCCCATAAGACCCCTTTGGTCTTATATATAATTCAATTATATTATATATCCTATTCCTGGTACCAGATGTTTCTCAACACTAGGTGTTGCAATACGTCTAATTGCAGCTCTGTCTCCCCGATTCTTTGGCAATTTTATTTAGGTCACCTGACAGGTGAATATTATAGGATGCTGCTACCATATTAGGTTTGTATACAATCCCTCAAATGGTGCTCAGTTTTAGCTGTTTCTCTTAATATTTCTTCCCTCACAGTCTTTTCTCTCTCTAACCCCCTCTGATATTCCTTCAAGTCCCCTTCACATCTATCCATAACTATCAATTCTATTTCTTCTTCCTAAGGAGACCCCTCCCTTCAGACCTTGATCTCTACTTAACCATATGTTTTTATAATAGCTATGTATTACAATTTGAGAGTCTGGCTGATGGATACCTTTGGTAGTTTTAAAAATTAATAATAATAATAATAATACATTATTAAATTTTTATTCTATTTTTAGTATTCAAGAATGTTTCTATTATACTTTCCCTTCCTGTGTTCAATATGAAACTGAAAACTATTGTTTCAAGGTCTGGAAAGCACTGGATTGAAATTTTGATGGAGATTGTATTGAATATGTTTTTGGTAAGATGACCATTTTTTACTGTATTAATCCTACAAATCTGTGAGTATGGGGGATCTTTCTATCTTCTGAAACATTTTTCAAATTCTTTCTTCAATGTCTGAATGTTTTTATAATACAAGCATTTCACTTGCTTATTAGAGTTACCCCAAGATACTTTTGAGGATCTTATGAAAGGTGTGAGTTCCCTAATTTCTTCCTTAGACCATTTGTCATTTGTATATAGGAAAGATGCTGATTTTCTAGAGTTAATTTTGTTTTCTGCTACTTTGCTGAAAGTGTTTATTAGCTGTAGGAGTATCCTAGTGGCATTTTAGGGTCACTATGTATACTATTATATCATCTGCAGATAAAAGTACTTTGACTTCTTATCTTCTAATTTGTATACCCTTAAAATTCATCAGCTGTCTTATTGCTCTAGCTGAGTGCTATAACGAAATAGAAATGCAGAAAGTAGACAACTCTGTCTTGTTCCTGATTTTAGTGAAAATGGTTTGAATTGATATTGCCGTGGGCTTTCTGTAAATTGCCTTTAATATATCAAGGTATTTCCCTTGCGTTCCTAGTCTTTCCAGGACTTTTAACATGAAGGAATATTGGACATTGCCACAAGCATTTCATTCCTTTAATAAGATGATCATCTGGTTTTTGTCATTCGATGTTTGTATGGTGGATTACATTTATTGATTTATGGATATTGAACCATCCCTGCATCTCTGGGATGAAGCCTACTGGATAATGGTGAATGATTTTTTGATATGTTCATGCATTTGGGTTGCAACTATTTCATTGAGAATTTTTGCATCTTCATTCATAAGGGAAATTTGTTTTTAATTCTCTTTCTTTGTTGGGTTTTTATATGATTTGGGTATCAGGGTAACTGTGACTTTTTAAGAGGAACTGGGCAGTGTTCCTTCTGTTTATGTTCTGTGAAATAATTTGAGGAGTATTGACTCTTTGAAAGTCTTGACTAAAGCCATCTCGACTAGGTTGGTTGGCTGTTCTTGTTGGGAGACTTTTAATTACTTTTTATATTTGAAGAACAGTCATAGTTTTGTTGAAATTGATTATATGATCTCGATTTAACTTTGGTATATGTTGGGAAAACTACCCATTTCTTTTACATTTTCCAATTTGAGTACAGGTTTCTAAAGGATGTGTCTGGATTTCTTCTGTGTCTCCATTCCATCTCCTTCTTTGTTTCTAATATATTAATGAAGAAAGCCAAAAGTTGAGGAATTCAAAAAAGTAAACTTCACCAACAGAATACAGGAGATGGAAGAGAGCATCTAACTCATTGATGACAAGATAGAAAAGGTGGATATCTCAGTTAAAGAAAATGTTAAATCCAAAGTAAGTAAGTAAGTGAATAAATAAATAAGTAAATAAATAAATGTTAAATTAAAAAAAAAACAGGTACAAACCATCCAGAAAATCTGGGGTACTAAGAAAAGACAAAATTTACGAATAATAGTAATAGAGGAAGGCACAGGAATATTTTCCACCAAATCATATCAAAAAGTAAAATAAAATATAATTCCTGAAAGAGGTGCCAATTAAGGTACAAGAAGCATACAGTACATCATATACACTAAACCAGAAAACATTCAACACAATACATAATATTCAAAACAGTAAAGTACAGAACAAAGACATATTATGAAAAGCTGTAAGGGGAAAAGATCAAATAACATATAAAGGTAGAACCAATAGAATAACATGACTTTTCAATATAGATTCTAAAATCAAAAAGGGCCTAAACAGATGTTTATCGAATTCTAACAGACTACAGACACCAACCACCACTATACTTAACAAAATTTTAAACATAATAAAATGGGGAAAATAAGACATTCCATGATAAAACCTAACTTAAGCAATATCTATCTACAAATCCTGACACCAGGCTAAAATTTTCCATCTGAAGAAGATAACCACTACCACCACCACCCTTCAAAAAAGGAAAATCCCACATCACAGCAATGAAACAATGGAAATCAGACACATTGCTCATTGTTAATTCTGAACATAAGTGACCTCAATTCCCCAGTGAAAAGACAAATATTGAAAGAATGCAGTCAAAAATAGGACCCCTTCTTCTGCTACACACGAGAAACACACATTAACATCATGGGTAAGGGCTGGAGAGATGGCTAAGCAGTTAAGAGCATTGGCTGTTCTTACAGAAGACCTGGGTTCTATTCCCAGCACCTACATGGCAACTCACAGGTATCTATAACTCCAGTTCCGGAGAATCTAACACCTTCACACAGACATGCATGTAGGCCAAACACCAAATGTACATTAAATAAGCCAATAAATAAATAAATAAATAAATAAATAAATAAATGTTTTTTAATTCCCCTGACACATATGAAGCCCTATTCAGCCTCAGTAGAATTTCAGCCATGATTATGATTATTTCTTGCCATCTATTTCTTTTTTTCTTGGATATTTTAAAATTTATTTACATTTCAAATGTTATCCCTTTTCCAGGTTTCCCATCCATAACCCCCCTATCCCATCTCCCTCCCCTTTCTTCTATGAGGGTTCTCCCACTCATCTACCCACTCCTTCCTGCCTCCCTGCCCTCACTTGTCATCTATTTCTATTGAGTGTTATTTCTTCTTATTTTTCTGAAGCTTTCAGGCATGTCCTTAAGTTGGTAATTATGTTCAATTTTGTTTTATGTAGGCACTATGGTAGTACTATGAACTTGTCTTTTAGAATCACCTTCATTGAATCTCATATGTTTGGATATGTTGTATCTTCTTTTTCATTTTAATTTATTTATTATTTATTTTTAAATTTATATCCCAAATGTTGCTCCCCCATCCCTGCTACCAAAGTTCCTTCCAGTTCCCCTTCACCTCTGGGACTGTGCTCTCCTCCCTCTGTATTCCCCCACTCTGGTGCATTGTCTGCACAGGATTAGGTGAATCCTCTTCCACTGTGGCCCGAACTTCACTGTCTAAGGGAGTGCATTAGCCTGTCAGGAACTGGAAGGCATGTTGTGACTCAGGAGCCATGAGCTCTAACCTGAAAAACCTATGGTGCTTTCGCCCAAGCATCTAGATCAGGCCACCTCCATGTTTCCTTGTAGAGGTTCACAGAAAAAAGAAAATCAGGTGTGACCACAGCATCTGCTTATTTCCCTAGGAATGGGGACAGAGAGGGTGGTCATATCTAGTGGAATTTTTGTAGTTGCAGGCAAGACTTGTGGTTTGGCTTTTGAGTAGTGGAAGGAAAATGAAGCTCTGAAGATCACCTATCTGCTTCCATGGCAGGCTTAGCATTAAATACAACTTATAAAAGTAAACAAACCATTAGCTTACAACATCATGAGTCAACTAACTCAATCTTCTGGTCATCACAAAGATTGTCTGGGGAAGCTGGTGTTAAGTTAAAATTAGAGAGTAGATGTATGACAGAGGACACCCAAAGGTTGGTTAAATTGACACAACTGAATTGTTCAAATATTCTGCTGTGACAGAGTATGTTTGTCGCTAACATGATGTTAAAAAATAAACTGAGTTATGTGTTTGTTAGTGGAACGTACTTTCAGTTAACTCCCTGTTCCCTGGTTCTTGATTTTAGTATATGGTATAGGCCTATGTACGTAACTGGGTGTTTTGTGCATGAGGGTTGACAACCTCTGTTTTATTGTGAGGACTGGATTATTTTCAGCAGGGTCATAAGGGGTGAATGCTAAGACTAAGGTCCTTCATGTGAACTAATTAATCTTAAGCACCACTGCTATTTCAGGCTATCAAAACACTTTAGATAAAGTATCCTTTACTTTTAATAAATTTTATAAACCTGCCTGATAACTATGTTTTTAAATGTCAAAAATATGTCTTAAAGGCCAAGATCATATAGAATTAAGAAAATGTGAGGTTTAAAGTAGGCATATTTAACAGGAACTTTTAGTTTCACACTTAGTTCTTTGTGTGGACGCCCAGGACATTGTATAATGGGTTTTTGTGCATTATTGGGTCAGATTCTTAGGGATTGATTCCCTCCTGTGCAAATCACATTTTCTCCCAGTGCTCCTTCTTAGAAAGTGGGACTATGATAGTTGTTTTTTATGACTTAGTTGAATTTATGTAAAACAACTAGAACCATGTTTGGCATTCAGTAATTTCACAATAAGTGATAAGAGTACCACTCTTAGCATCATTATGATAGAATAAACAAGAAAATCCTGGAAAGATTTAAACTTTCCTAGATACTATGTTTAACAGCTGCTCATGTTGCCCTCAAGAAAAGGGTAAATGGAGAATAACAATCTTTTAAAAATTCACCTGTAGTCTCTGTGTGTGTGTGTGTGTGTGTGTGTGTGTGTGTGTGTGTGCATCTGTATGTGCAGACAGTGTCCATATAGAGACTAGAGGACAACTTTCTGTTGTTTGTCTCCTTACACATTGTGGTGGATTCTAGGAATTAAACTCAGGTCATTAGGTTTGGTGGCAGTGCCTTTATCTGCTAAGCCATCTTGCTGGTGCAGAACAATAATACAATTAAAGAATGAGAGTGATTTTAAGACACATGTCATTTCGCTTTATAAAATTTCCATCAATTTACAGAATTTGACAAAAGATACTTAACTTTAAAAATGTGCTGAAAAAAATAAGTTTTGCACACTTTACCTGTGTTAACATTTCATAAGTAACAATTCTGGATTAAGAAAAAAAAGACCCTAACTTCTTAGAGAATTAACCATAGAAATGATTTTTCTATAATTTAAAAGGAGAATCACACAGTTCAAATACTGTGTTTGAGTACAGTGCTCATGACTGAAATACAATTTCAGTAATTTTAAATTTTGCTGTTAGAAGCAGAGGTTGAATGAGTATCTTTCTTTCTTGAGTGGGTATTACTTCTCTCAAGAATAGATTTCTAGGAGTTAAACTATTGCCTGAAACATACAAGAACTATCTTTTCCTAAAGATGCTGGGAGAAAGGAAATCCAAACTATGAGTAAGATTTATCACCAGGATCTTTGTCAATTAGTAGGCAAACAATTGTTCTCAAAGGGCCCGTATAGTGAGAACCAGGGAGAATCTGTACTGACATACGACATGGAACTATCAAGCTCAGATCTCCAAGCAGGTAAACAGCTGGCATCCACATTCTGTGACTTTAAATTTTGAGGTGAGCAAAGCATGTTTCAGGGCTGGATCTCAAAGGAGAGTTTAATCTGAGGGTGTCAGAAAGGAAAGATAGTGGAAAGAGTGCAGCCTGTTCCTAGTTCCAGTGGTATCAAGGCTCATGATCATCAAACAAAGCAGAAATCTTTGAAAGTACACCGAGGCATACAAATTATTTCTCAGTGGAGAGCCTGTGGTATTTTTCTTTTCTTGAATTCTCTTCACAACTCCAACCCTGTGCTCCTTGCTCTCATGTTATTCACATTTTTCACCTGAAGGGAGGATTTCTGTCAGCCTGGGGTCATAGTCTGTGCATTTTAATCTGAACACATGGAAAGTAGAAAGAGGAGATCAAAAGTCAACTTCAGCTACATAGCAAATTCAAGGCCAGTGTGGGCTACAAGCTGTCTCAACAAAAAGACACAAACAGATGAATAAATAGTTGGGCTTGTCCCAGGTGGACTGCACATCCTGGAGCTAGACAGTCATTCCAGATAACTAGACACAGAGCACAAGGAGATATGGATTCTCATGTTCCTTCTTCCTAGAATAACAAAACACGGGCCTGGCCTAGGTAGCTCCATTAGCTTTTGTCCCCTTCTTCCTTCTTTCAGAGGCCGGGATTCAACTTTTCTTTGAAAAGTGCAGTTCCAGCTCCTCTGCCCACTGCTGTCCCACTGCTGTCCCACTGCTGTCCCACTGCTGTCCTGGGCCAGTGCTGAGAAGAACTTTTGCGTTTGGAATTCTCCGTCTCTGTCTAGGAAGACAGAGGATCTAGCTGAGATGAGTAGCTTAAAGTCCTCAGCATGGAGAGCTGAGGAGTGGCTGCTTAGAGCTGCACCTCCTCACTCAGTGCCTTCTTCACTGGGCTGAGTTTACAACTTCATTTCACCAGCTACTTTTGTATTTATTTCTCAGAGATATCGACACAAAAGACTTCCAGCCAATAACAAGACTCAGGTATTTCTGAGTCCTTAAGTCTATACATCATGGTTTTACTTTTCTAAAGCACCTTTACCATTTGAAATAGGACACAAGACAGGCCGTGGGCACTGGAAGGAAACAAGCCATGGCTTTATGCTGGGTAGTATTACGGAAATTTGACATAAATAAAGTTATTTGAGAAGAGAGAAGTCAGCTGAGGAAAATGCCCCCATTACATCAGGCTGTGGGCAAGCCTTTGGGGCATTTTTGTAATCAGTGATAGATGGGGGAGGACCATTGTGGGTAGTACAATCCCTGTGCTGGTGGCCCTTTCCTGGGTTCTATAAGACATCAGGCTGAGCAAGCCATTAGGGGCAAGTCAATAAACTGCACTCCTCTATGGCCTCTGCATCACCTCCTGCCTCTAGGTTCCTGCTTTGAGTTCTTGTCCTGACTTACTTTGTCCTGAGTTCAGTCAAATCTAAGCCAAATAATCTCTTTTCTCCCCAATTTTCTTTTAGTCATAGTGTTTTGTTTCAGCAATAAAACCATAACTAAGGAGGGTTGATGTTTTGTACACCCTAGAAAACAAATCAGAAACCTTTTAAAATGAATTTATATACCCTCAACTGGCAGAAACTGATAAAAAACAGTTCTGAGGGAACACATCAAAGGTTTATCCTATTGAGAATGGTATAGAAGTACTTTGGTATTCTTTTGCTAGATAGCACAGCCCATTTTAGAAAATCAGTGCAAAAACTATTCCAGATTAACACCAGTTTCCACACTGTCAGATGTGTCTACAGTTTGTTTCCCTTGCTAGTATTATCAAAATAATTTACCTTGTTCTTACAATATTCTCTTAACTTTTCAGACAGCATATTTTTCCCTCTTCTTTAACAATCTTTTCTTTGAAGTCTTCATTATAGGTATTCTTTTCTTTTTCTTTATCTAACTTTTAAGTCACACATGTTTCAGGTTTATCCAGCTTTTCATTATTCAAACCTTTTCCTATATGCAAGCTGTCTATTCATGTGGTAAGTATATGTTAGGATGTAACTACAGTATATAAAAAAATATTTAGCTTCAAATGCCTTGGCCTCCTTGCTAACTATTATTTGATACTCAAAGGCTTTCCACCTAGCCTGTCCTGCCTGGGCTACTTCTTTAAGCCTATTATATGCACAGCTTACACTTGCATTTTCATCATCTTTCTTTTCAGCTGACACATTCTCAGAGAGACCAACTCTGCCCATTTTTCTAAAATATAAAATAGTACTAATTGCCACTCCATGCCCTCTACTTTTCTTGTACACCTAGTTTTATTCATAAAAATTATTATTATTTTGACATATTATGAAGAAATAAGCACATTTTCATAAAAATGTTCATAAACGAAAGAATAACCCATATATAATAGTTTATTGTTGAATATTTTGTAGTGGGTCCAAGGGTCTGAGAAACAATAGACTATGGATTAAGAAGTCAAGACATTGGGTTAGGGTGCATAATATACAAGCTTACAGGACTCCAAGTTGTTTAACCAAGTCATCTACTCTCTCTGGTCCTGAGATTTCTCTTTGATAAATAAGTACAATTATAAAATTGCTTCACAAGCTGTTCTGAGACATAAATGATTTTATTCATGCAAAATACCTTTTATGTAGAAAAAGTGTTTGATATTAGGTATTTTTAATTATTATTAGAGTATTTAACCACGTATGTGATAAGCTGGGCTACCAGAAAGTCACTTAAGATGAGCAAATCCGAAAAAGAACCCATGAACTTTCCCCCATGAATTCGTCTTGCCTCCAGTCTTCTTTTCTGGATCACAAAACTAGAAGGATCATCTCTAATTTCTGTCTTTCCTTTCTTAAAATTTACCAGCAAATTTGTGAAGAGTCTATCTTCAAAACATATCTATATCAATAACCTTATCCTCAAGGCATGACCACTTCTTTTGACATGTTCATACTTACCTTGAAACGGTCATTTTCTCTTCTCCTTTTTAATCCATTCTCGCACAGAAGCCACAATTGTTTAAAGGGCCATTACTAATTACGTTCTCCAGTAGCTTTCCATTTTGGATGGAATACAATTCAGACTCTGCATCATGGTCCAGAAGACATTGTAAACTCCCAGACCTCCCTCCTCCTGCACTACCATGCCGTATTTTACAGTATGTCAGCAATGTTCCGCCCACCGGAAGCCTTTGTTCTTTCTTCCCTGAGACAGTCTGTCTACCTTCCCCAGAGTACATTGCCTGTTCTGGTTATTTCTTCTGTCCGGCATGCTGTTCTCTCAGGTCTGTAAATAGGTGGTTGCTTTTCATTTTCCAGATCTTAGCAGACATGCTGGGAAGATCTTCTGGCAATACCCTTGTTAACATTTAGAAACGATATATGTAAATTATGTTTTTAATTTGAATAACTTAAAGTCTTTATTGGAATGAATTGTTTAGTTAAATAATTATTCCTATCAGTGATACTGAAGCTATGTTGTGTCTTGACAGCTTTTCTACCATAACTTAGAAAGTTTCATCCCAGTAGGTAACAATGATTATTTAGGACTCCTCTGCTTGAATTGGAATGAGGTGAGGACTGACTACCTGCCCTCCTATATGATGTTTCTTCTCTACTCCCTGAGTGTGAAAACCAGTAGTGTTTATAATCTACAAATACTCAAAATGAATTTTGAGTCAGAAAGTTGGCCACACTTGTGTAACTCAATGATGCAATCTCCCGAAATCTTAAAAAACAAGAGATATTCATTGCCTTTTCTTATAATTTCATTGCTGTGTGTTTCTGTCTATGATTGCATCCGTCACATCCTCTTGAGTCAGAAAATAGGCACATTGGGACTTCGAGCATCTAGCACTTGGCCTTGCACAGATAAAAGACCCTGTACATGCCTTCTGACTAAATTAATTTCACAAAGGCAGCCAAATGTTTACCTTTGGCTTTCTGCTCTTCAGTAGTCTTTGTAAAAGCTCCACATCATAACCTCATTTTCTGTTTTGTGCAAGCCAACCACTGATGCATGATATTCTGATGGCACATCTGCCGAGCATCGGGAAATACCAGGTGTCGCCCCGTGTGATGGGTGCTATGTTTAATCCTTGGGGAAAAACCAACAGAAGCAAAGGTGTTAGTCTCCTTATACTTATTTATGTACAAGGGGAGTGTAGACCAGAAAGGCTAATTAGTACCTTGTTTAGTGAAAAAAGTGAGTGTCTAGTTCCTTTTATGTTGCTGTGACAAATATTCTAACAGAAAGCAACTTAGATAGACAGTGTTTATCTTAGCCTAGATTTCAGTCCATCACTTCAGGGAAGGCACAGCAGCTGAAGGCTGAGACAGAGTATCACTTCATCTGTAGAGTCAAGAGCACAGGTTGTGTGTGTGCTATGTGCTTGCTTGTTAACCTTTTTAACTTTTACACAGTTCCAAATCCATACTAGGGAATCATATCACCCACAATGGATGGAACTTTCTAGGCAAATAACCAATCAAGATAATCCTCCACATATAACCCCCTTTCCCCAATCTAAATAATTCCCCAGTACTCTCTATCCAGATGATATTTGGTTGTGTCAAGTTAACAGTTAAAGCACACTAGCATAGTACAATTAGAAACATGGTGTTTTGGATCTCAAATTCCCATTTGCTTTCAATAAGTATTATGATAAAACATACAACAAAGGCAGTGTGGGACCAGTACAGATGAATCTCCAAAGAATCTTCAAGAGATTATCTCTATATTGGCTGTATTTTTAAAATATGGATTGTCATAATTAAGAAGGAAATATTAAAGTTTATTTCACTCAGCCTTTAGGCTTTGATAGAACTTGATAGAGAGTGTTCTTCTAGAATCCAAAGTTCAAAAACATTGTTAGCAGTGAGAAGTGTTTTCATCCATAGGTAAGTCAGCAACCTTGGACTGCTGAGCGTAGAATTGCCTAATTTGGATACTGGTGAATAATAGAGCTGAAGAAAAGCAATGCTAAGGCATAATTGGAATGAAGTGCATGGTGGGAAATTTATGAAACCTAAACCCTCGACTTTACGTCCCTGTATTACACACCCAATTTATTTATCTTCTGAATCTGAGATGCAAAAGGTATTTTATATTTCCTTAAGAGACTAATCTAGTAGATATTTAATTACTTGTCAAATATTAAAATGCTAATTATCAAAACAGGGATATGGCAAAGAAAATCATTTTTGATAAAGAAAAATACAAGAAATTTAATAAGAAGCATGCCATCCCTGATCTCTTTCTATTAATATATATGGTTTAAAATAATATTTACAATATTTCATAAATACTTGTTGAAAATGAACAGAGGCAGAAATGAGCCAGGAAATGTTACAACAGACATCAAAGAAATGTAAGATATTAAACAAGAATATTTCAAAACCTGTGCTTTACTATGTTGAGAAATCCTAAAAAAAAAACCATGAATTTCTATATTCATCCAAACCACTACACAGTTAAATGAAGATGAGATCAATAACTTAAACAAACCCCATGGTAACTTGAATGAAAGTGGCCCCAGTAGGTTCAGTGTTTGATTATTTGGTCCCCAGTTGGTAAAACTATTTGGAAAGAATTAGAAGTTGTGACCTTGTTGGGAGAGTTATGTCACTGGTAGTGGACTTTGAGGATTCAAAGGCTCATTACCTTCCTAGTTAGGTCTTACTGTCTTCTGTTTGTGGATCAAGATGTGAGCTTTCAGCTATGGCCTAGTGGCATGCCTGCCTGCCTGATGCCATGCTCTCCATCCTGATGGTCATGGAGTCTACAATTGTAAACCAAAATTACATGCTTTCTTTTATAACTTGCCTCGGTGTTTTATTAAAATAGAAAAGTAACTAAGAAACCTGTAGCAAGTAAGGAGAGAAAAATAGTAATAAAAGACCCTCTCACTAAAGAAGAAAAAGAAAATGAAAGAAAGATCAGACCTAGATAGAATCATAGACTTTTAAACAATATTTGTAACCAATACTTATAAATTATCCAAATATATAAGGAGCTCTTCCAAATTCTTCTAGGAAGCCAGTTTTACTCTAATGCCCCAACCCATGGCACACAGCAAATTAAGAAAATTAAAAGCTAAGATTACTTATGATCATAGATGTAAAAATCCTCAATAAAACACTTGTATACAAAAATGCAGGCATATATCAAAAAGATTATCTACCATGATAAGGTCAGCTTTATCTCAGAGATTCAGGTAAGATGAAGTATATATTAATCCATAATTAATCACTCATGTAAATGGACTAAAAAACCCTCATAATCATCTCAATAGATACAGAAAAAGTCTTGACAAAATACAGCAGTCATTCCTGATGAATTACTAGAGAGAACAGTAGTAGAACTAGGAGTGTAGGTCAGCATAATAAAGGATGGAGACATATATATATATATATATATATATATATATATATATACCAAACCCATAGCCAATGTCATCCTAAATGAAAAAATGTCAAAGCAATCTTATTAAAATTAGGAAAAATAAAATATTGGGCCACACTATTCCCTACTTCCTTTCAATACAGTGTTTGAAGTAGAAGCATCATTAGGTAGAACAACAAGGGAACAAATGGAACTTAGCTAAAATTGGAATAGATGTCCAATTATTTCTCTTTGTAGATTATATGAAATTATACACAAGCAACCCCCCAAATTCCACCAGAATAGTTTTACAAATGATGAATAATTTGAGCAAAGTGGCAGGATAGAAACTCAACTTATATTCCTCAAAGTTGGAAAGTAAGTTCCTATTGCAAAAATCAGTAACCTTTCTACACACCTCAACAATTCAGTAAGAAATAGATCATTGACACATTCACAAGAACCTTAAAAATTTCTATGACTAAATCCAACCAAACCTACAAAGAACATCAAAGACCTATAATACAAAAACTTTAAATCTCTTAAAAAAGAGATTGAGAAGATATTTAAAATTTGAAAAACCACCCATACTTGTGGATAGGTAGAAATAATGTTACAAAAGTGATCATTCTACCAAAAACAAATGACAGATTCAATACAATTTTAGGCAACATCCCTATAACATTCGTCACAGAAATAGACAAAAAAAGTTCATGTGGAACCAGAAAGTCAAAGATAAAAGAAAAAAAAAAGCAATCCTGAGCAAGAAGAAAAATGTTGGTGTGGTTATTATTTCAAAGATGAACTTTCATACGAGGTGTCTAAGCTCAAGTATTCAGCTATGAACATGTACACATATGAGCAAAGCTAAATTTTAAGTAGGTAATATGTATGTGTGCAGATATATATATATATGTAACAATAATTATTTAAAAAGATCATGAATATGAGTGAGGAGAGGGAAGAGTTTAAAAAGGGAGAGAATAGGGTAGGAGTTATGTAGCTACCGTATGAAATTCTCAAAAAAAAACTCTAATCAAAATATTATAAAGGAAAGCGTAGAATAATATTAATAGGTTCATAGAACTGAAAGAACTTGAAATAAAAATAGTATAAGTATCATTTTAATTGAAATTGAGTATCATGTTTATGACTATATGATCTCTAGCAATTGATCTATGAAAAGTATTCTATTATTATTATTACTATTATCATTATCGTTATTATTATTATTATTCGCTTTGAGAAAAAACAGGGTTTCTTTTTGTAGCCTTAGCTGTAGACCAGGTTGTTAGTGAAAATTTCTAAATGTTGCAATATTTTCCTAACCCAGTTAGTTCCCAAATTATTGAGACAGGAATATTTTATTTATATAGGAGCTCTAGAGCACAACTGAGCAATATTAATCTATTTTAATCCTCTAAGTAATATGGCTATCTCTCAACCAAAATCTCTGAGATATTTGCATTTTGTGGCTTTCTCTTGTCCAGCTCTTTTCTTACAATGTTCCCTGAACCCCCTGCTAGTGGCTGAATCCCCACTTCCTCTCTCTCCTTGTCTGTTCCCTGGCTAGGAGGAAGTCCAGCCCTATACTCTCCCTTGATCAGTCATTGGCTGATCAGCTCTTTATTGACCAATCTAGAAATATTTGGGGAGCAAATTTATACAACATTCAGAAGGAAGATTCTCAGAATTGCAACCAGATATGGTGGCACAGAAATCAGCATTTGAATAAAACAAGGATAATATTTACACATTACACAATAACATTATACCTACTCCAGACTGGCCTGAAATCACCCAGATGTATTGTCTCTGCCTCCTGAATGCTGGGATAAAAGGTGTGTAGGACCACCACCCAGTGTATTCTGTCTTCTAAGGCAGTTAAATAGTACTTTCCATGATCTTTTAAAAAACCTAGGATTGCCTGATTAGGAATAACGTATCCACATTAGTTGACTGATATGTAGCATGAAAGAAGGAACAACTATTAATCACTGAGGTTTCATATAAAAGCAGATATCTCATTAAATATGCTAATTAACCTACCAAATTAACCAAATTATCTCAACTAAATTATCAACAAAGTTAATGTTAAGTATGTTTCTCCTTTTTGTGCATTTGTTTTGAATTTATCACAAGAGTTAAACCGGAAGCTGAGGATACAAGGGAAGATCAGCCCACAGGAACTAGGATGCTTCCTTTATCTATTCTTCTTGCTCTTGTGCACTTCATCCTCCATCTGCTGGTTGAGCCGTAGGCTTAAGATGTGTTCTGCACAAGGTTGGCTTAGAACAAGTTCTTCTTTGAGCTTGCCTAAAGTCTTGTAGTTGCTTTTATGCCCATGTGTTTTGTATTTATCTTTTACCTAATATTAAGGTAAATAGAAACTTGGAAAGAAACAAAATAAGTGTGATTGTGAAAGGAGACAGTGTGTTCACTACCTGGGGAAGCACACAGGAAAGAAGCCAGGATTACAGTTTTGAGGCTCCAAGTGCAGATAACCAGGGCAAAAATTACTATGAAAAGGGAGTTTGGAGGTTGGCACCATATTGGAAAGGCAGACAATGAGATCAATTTAGATGCAGACTTTGATGGAAAGGGGAGACATTAAAGTGGCAACTTGCACTTGGAAGCATGGGATTTAATGGGGCATGAGTTGGAGACAGGAAATCTCCCAGAGAAATTAGATTGAAAATCCTAAAAGCAAAAGTCTGAGGGAAAAATTTTAAAGAAAATCTTACAGGGAGAAAGGCAGAAAGAGGACAGAGAAATAGATAAAGAAGGCGTTTGTATACATCAACACTGAAACATAAAAGAGTTTTTGAGCACTGATTAACATGGCTGTCACATGAGAGAAGAGAAAACTTCACAGAGGAATTGAGCAATAGTCCAGAAGTTAGAATTGAGTCGGAAGGCAAGCCTGAGGGGTGTATCTGAGTACCTGCGAGCTAAATAACTGTCATTTTATCAGGCTTGGTTTATTTTTGTTTTTTAAAGGATCACATAATGCCAATTGTTATTATTATTGGAATCATAGGCAATGTTAAAGATCTGCATACAGTTAGCATATAATGATGACAGTAAATGTGTTTTTGACTAATAGAAAATCTTGTAGAATAGTTGAGATAGCCCAAAGGAAAAATGTGATAACTACTCTTTGTTGTCAGTCTGGGAAGAAGCAATTGTCAATACACATCTGGGAAGAAGCAATCTCAGTTGAAGAATTGTCCCTTATTGATTGGCCTACGGGTAAATTCTTGATTGCTAATTGATGCAGAAGAACCTACCTGCTGTGAAAGGTACCATTCCTAAACACTTTGGCCTATTCTGTATAAGAAACCTTTTATTTTGTTTTGAAAACAATTTAAAACACGAGAGAACCCTCATGTTTTGAAGAGAAATAGTATGGATTTTATAAGGAGAGGACGTCTGTGGGAATTGCTTGCTTGCTTCTGCTTTTCCAGCAGCTCTGCCTTCTGTTCACCGTCTATGAAATATGGATGTTCATTCTTACACCATGCTGCAGACCTCGCTTTGAGTGTTTTAAGTTAGAATCCCCAAAATTTTGATAAAGTTGCCGTTTAGTGCTAAGCAACATTTTGGTATTGATGTCTCTAACTAAAACTAAGTAAATAAATAGCATTAACACTTCCAAACCTGTCCTTTCAAACCAAGATACCAAGATTTTAATTTTATATTATCACCTACATTATCTTAACCTCACTAAAAATACTTCCTTTTTACTATCATCTCTCTCTCTCTCTCTCTCTCTCTCTCTCTCTCTCTCTCTCTGTCTGTCTACCACCTTCTATTTTTCCTTTTATTGAAAATAGATTCTTCTCTCATGTAATATATCCTGATTACACTTTCTCCTCCCTCTAGTACTCCTAACTCTTCCCCACCTTCTGTCCCATATGGATCCACTCCATTTCTGTTTTTCATTAGAAAATAACAGGCTTATTATGTGATAATAACAAAATATAAAAAATAAAATAAAATAAGGTAAACCAAAATCATTAAGTCAATGTTGGACAAGAAAAAAAGAAACAAGAAACAGAAGGAAAAGAAGTCAAGGGAAGGTGCATGAATCAGAGACCCATTCACGCACATACTCAACAGTCCCAGAAACATACTAGACATAAAGCTATAATATATATGTAGACGGCAGATCTGGGTAGGCCCTATGCTTGCTGCTTTAGTCCCTGTGAGTTCATAAGAGCTTTGCTAAGTTGACTTAGGAGGACTTGTTCTCCTGGTGTACTTCATCTCCACTGGTTCTTTCACTCTTTGTGCCTCCTCTTCCTTGGAGTTCCCTGAGATGTGAGGGAGAGGGATTTGATGGAGACATCCATTTAGAGCTGTGTGTTCCAAAGTCTCTTTCTCTGTGTGCAATGCCTCCTTAGGAGTCTTTGCATTTGCTACCAACTGCTGCAGTAGGATGCTTCTCTGATGATGGCTGATTAAGACACTGATCTATGAGTATAGCAGAATATCATCAGGAGTCATTTTACTAGTACTTAAGAAAAAGACCAGTAGTATTTGGTATTAACCTGTCTATTGTCTATCTAGTCTCTGGTCCTTGGTCACCCAAGCACTGATGAATATGGATTCTATCTTGTGAGTGGGCCTTAAGTCAGTTCAGACATTGATGGTAGATTATTCCCACATGCTCTGTGCTACAATTGCCCTAGCATATCTTGCTGATAAGGACACCATTTTAGATCAAAGGTTTTGTGGCTGGGCTGGTGTCTATGTTTCTCCTTTTTTAGTGTACTTAGTCCCTTCCACTACAAAATATGATAGCATGTAGGGGTGAATGAAGGTTTTATGTAGGCACCAACTCAGCTTCTCCAATGTTTAAGGAGTTGTGTAAGTCTTGTGTGAGGCCTTGCTGTCAGTTTGTGGAGAGTAACCTGAAAGCTTGGAAGCAGCCTGGGTTGTTGGAGTTTCCCATGGACTCCTTTGGCGGAAAACTTAACTACACGCGACCTCAGTCTGCAAGCTTCACTTGGTGGCAAGAGACAACCTGCTCCTGTCTTCTCCATTACCTGGTAATTTCATTTAGATCATCCTCATATATACATATATTTTATGAATATTCTAAAGTACTTGGTTTCATTACTACCCATCAAATGACCTTTAATTTTAGCCGTCTCTTCCAGAATTCCCTCCTTTGTCCATCTCCCTGCTCCTCTCTCTCACTTGATCTTCCCATTTCCAACTCCCCATCCATAACTACTGATTCTATTCCCCCTTTGCAATGAGATCTATTTGTACCACTATTCCTTTACTCTATTCCTATGCTCTGTGATCCTATGAACTATAGATTGGCTATCATTTCATCTTTTGAATATTCATAGGCTACTCATACCAGGAAACTAGGTGGGCTGATCATCACATCTCCGGTCCCACAATTTCCCAGTCTCATTACCAGCACTGCAGCAGAACGCCTGTGATGACAGCTTCCTCTGAGCCCATCTCAATTGATTCCCCTCCTATCTGTCTCCTTCCACTCACTGCTTTATCCTAGCACCCAAGCACAGCAACCACTCCCTATAGCCCAAAGGTTACTCCTCCCTGGGAAGCAGATAGGATGACTACAGGTCTTTGCCTCTCCTTCAGCTCTTCCATGTTCACTCCCCAAGTTTCATCCTCAGCTCTGTAGCAGAACATTTCCTGTGGTCTGCCTTTCCTCATTCCCAATGCATCACTAAGATCTTCTTCATCCTTCCTTTCCCCAAATCCTCCTATTTATTTGTTTTTATTGTAACTTTTGAAAAAGCAGTTTCTTTAAAGTGTGCCATTGAAAAGGATATAGTATGATCTAGTGTTGAAATGGTGAGTTCCTTCAAGCTCACATGCCTACACATGTTAGGACTCACCATGTCTCACTCCAAAAATCTACAATACATTGCAGTGTTCTTGTTAGCATACTTTGGTACCCAAGTGTGCCCTTTAAATGTCATTGTAAAACATATAATTTCAATTCTATTGTTTTTTGTAAGAGATTGGTTGGTTCAGAATATATGTGTGGTTTAATGATTGTTTAGGGCAGGAAGAATGTTTTTCATTGTAGATATTTTATTATTATTGTTATTGTTATTATTATTAATTTATTTAGATATGGCTAGGCCAACAAGTCAGGAGACTACCATTACACTGGTGTTTGTTTCTCACAGATAAAGACACCTTGGAGATCATGTTGGAAAAGACCAGATTGGTCAAAATACAAAGAACAAGGGAAAAAAAATTAACCATTACTATGGTTTTGTTCAGGAAAGCATTATTATTTCCTTGTGATGAGATGGTGATTATTGTAGGGGGATCTGAATTAAATGCATCTGTTCAGTTTATACTATGTGTACTGTAGACATAACAATGCCACTCTACCAAGATGCAGGGCTTACTGTAATAGCCCTAATAAATACATAAATACCATACCTCCCATGTGTTTATATCTACCTATATGCAGAGTAAGAATTAGTATATTCTGAATATACACATATTTTATTTATCACATTGGATACTTTACATATCACATACTACCCTGAAATCATAAATATGAGTGGTTTCATTTCATTACAGATGATGTATAATGATATTATTAAATAAATACGTTCATAGTGTTTAAACCTAATTTCTTTTAAAAGCCAAAAATGATAACAAAGTCTAATGTGTTTCAAAACTGTTAATTCAATCTTAGTCTCCACAGTATATATCTTTTATCTCTTTCTTTCTTTCCCTGTGTGTGTGTGTGTGTGTGTGTGTGTGTGTGTGTAATGTTTTATTTGCTTAGTTATTAGTTTTTGTTATTATACGGTGAGAATGTTATGATATATGTACTTATTTTGATTTGCTATAGGTTTTTCTAGGCTATTATAAAGTTTCATTTATTTTTATTTTAGTTTTATTTTTGTATGCATGTGTACCATGTGTCTGTTTAGTATCCATGAAGACCAGAAATATATTTCTGATTTCCCAAAAATGGAATTACAAATGTTTGTGGACAGCTATGTAGATATTGGGAACAGAATCCCAGTCCTCTGAAAGAATAGCAAGTACTCTTAACTGTTGAGCCATATCTCTATCACCTTTCTTAGCCTCTCTTAAAAATTATTTGGTATGTATGTATATATGTATGTATGTATGTATGTATTTTTATTGGTTATTTTATTTATTTACATTTCAAATATCCCCTTTCCTGGTTTTCCCTCCACAATGCCCCTATCATATTCCTCCTCTTCCTGCCTCTATTAGGGTGCTCCCCCACCCATCCATAAACTCCCACTTCACTGATCTAATCTTCTGTAAGGCAAAGAACACTGTCATTAGGACAAAATGGCAACCAACAGATTGGGAGAAGACCTTTACCAGTCTACATCTGATAGAGGGCTGATATCCAAAATATACAAAGAACTCAAGAAGTTAGACTCCAGAGAACCAAATAACTATTAAAACTGGGGTACTGAGCTAAACAAAGAATTCACAAATGAGAACTCATGAAAGGCTGAGAATCGCCTAAAGAAATGTTCAACATCCTTACTAATCAGGGAAATGCAAATCAAAATTACACTGAGATTTCACTGCCCACCAGTCAGAATGGCCAAGATCAAAAACGCAGGTGACAGCAGATTCTGGTGAGGATGTGGAGAAAGAGGAGCTCTTCTCTATCGTTGGTGGGATTGCAAGCTGATACAACCACTCTGGAAAACAGTCTGGTGGTTCCTCAGAAAATTGAGCATAGTACTAACAGAGAACCCAGCTATATGACTCCTGGGTATATACCCAAAAAACGCTCCAACATATAATAAGGATACATGCTCCACTATGTTGACAGCAGCCTTATTTATAATATCTAGAAGCTGAATACAACCCAGATGTCCCTCGCTGGCAGAATGGATACAGAAAATGTGGCGCATTTATAAAATGCAGTACTACTCAGCTATTAAAAGCAATAACTTCATGAAATTCATAGGGAAATGGATGGATTATTTGGTTTTTAAATTGACAAATTGAATTGCAGATATGCCTTGATATAAATATATGGTGTTAAAAGCTAAATCAAGCTAAGTAACTTCACATGTGTTTGTAGAGTAAGTTCATAGATTGTTGTACATGGTGACTATAATTGAAACATTGTAGTATGTGTTCCAAGATGTTCTATGACAAAACCAAATTAAAACAATACCTTTCCACTAATCTACCCCTATATACCTACAGAGCAAACTAGAAGGGATACTCAATCCCAACAAGACTAACTATACTCAAGAATACATGAATAAACTCAGACCACTAAAACCAATAGAAGAGGATCGCCCCTCACACACTTATATACACATACACTCACAACTACTACATACATCACACACACACACACACACACACAGACACACACACACTTACATACTACAAACATCAACATAACAGGAATTAGCAATCATTGGTCATTAATATCTCTCAATATCAATTGACTCAATTTCCAGTAAAAAGACACTGTCTAACAGAATAGACGCATTCTGCTCTATACAACAAGCACATTTCATCACCAAAGATAATCATTATCTCAGTTTAAAGGGCTGGAAAAAGGTTTTCCAAACTAATGAGCCTAAGATACAAGCTGGAGTAGCTATTCTAATAGACTTTCATCCAAAATAGTTAAAAGAGACAAGGAAGAATAATTCATACTCATCACAGGAAATATCTACCAAGATGATGTCTCAATTCTGAAAATCTATGCCTTAAATGCAAGAGCAACTATATTTATAAAAGAAACATTACTTAAGATTAAATCATACTTCAACCCAACATATTAATAATGGATGCCTGAATACCTGAATACTCAACTTTCACCAATGGACAGGTGATTGAGATAGAAACTAAACAATTAAATAACAAAACAAACAGAGGTTATGATTCAAATGGCGTAAGAAATATTTATACAATACTTCACTCAAACCCAAAATAATAAACATTCTTCACAATGACCGTTGGAAATTTCTTCAAAATTGACCATATAATTGGTCACAGAGCAAGCCTCAACAGATACAAGAAGATTAAAATAAACCCATCCATCTGATCAGATAACCATGGGTTACAGCTGACCTTCAGCAGCAATAAAAACAACAGACAGCCTACATGATCATGGAAACTGAAAACTTGATTTAATGATCACTGGTTCAGAGAAGAAATAAAGAAAGAAATTAAAGTCATTTTAAAATTCATTGAAAATGAGGGCAGAACATACCCAAACTTATGGGACATTAGGAACTCAGACTAAATAGGATAGCTCATAGCACTAAATATGCTCATAAGGAAATTGTAGCATTATAATAGTAATAAACTAAAAGTACATCTGAGGTGAACTGATATCATCCCATGGTTTGCTGCACTCAAATCCTGTGGGGAAGAGAGCTGACCACACAGGAGTGCAGACATTCTGAGACCACAGGACAGACTGCCACCTCTGCATACCTCTGCCCACATCCCTGGTCCAAGGGGAAACTGCACAGTGCCTCTGGACACAGGGATATAGGAACAGACATCCGCTGATATCCGGGGTTCTGGTCTGTGCCCAGGACCAAACTGGACTGGCCAAACAGCTCCCTGCACCCAAATCCTGGGGGGGAGAGAGCTGGACCCTCAGAAGTGTGGACACTCCTGAGAAGTCAGAGGAGAATACCCTCTGCCCACAGTCCAGACCCCAGAGGGAATCACATAGTGCCAACTGAGCCCCCTGGGTGCAAGGACCTAGGAGCAATCAGGAGCAGGACCCTTTGATTTCTGCCCCCGCCTAGAGCTGGAAGACAGTCTCTGGAGTGCTGACACACCTGAAATCAGAGCACCTGTTCTCAGGAAAGGATGAAAGAAAAACAGATAAACAGTTCTACAGGAGTGCGGACACAGACACCTACAGCAGGGCCAAGTCACTCTCAGAAACAGAAAGATAAGCAAACACCAGAGACAACCTAATGGCCAGAAGCAAGCGCAGATCTCCCACCAAAGAAAATACTGGATATTCAAACACAACAACAACAACAAAACAAAAAACCAAAAAAAACCCAAAAAAAAACAAAAACAAAAACAAACAAACAAACAAAAAAACCCAAGATTTAGATTTAAAATCATATTTTTAAAATCATATTTTTTGATAATGATGGAGGACTTTAAGGAAGACATAAAGAACTCCCTTAAAGAAATGCAGGAAAACACAAGTAAACAAGTAGAAGTCCTTAGAGAGGAAACACAAAAATCCGTGAAAAAATCACAGGTAAACACAAACAAACAGGTGAACGAATTGAAAATGGAAATAAAAACAATAAAGAAAGCACAAAGGGAGATAACCCTGGATATAGAAAACCTAAAGAAGAGATAAGTAGCGTAGATACAAGCATCACGAACGGAATGCAAGAGATAGAAGAGAGAATCTGAGGAGCAGAAGATACTATAGAAAACATTGACACAACTGTCAAAGATAATGTAAAAGGCAAAAAGCTCCTAGCACAAAACATACAGGAAATCCAGGACACAACGAGAAGACCAAACCTAAGGATAATAGGTGTAGAAGAAAGTGAAGATTCCCAACTTAAACAGCTAGTAAATATATTCAACAAAATTATAGAAGGAAAACTCCCTAGCCTAAAGAAAGAGATGCCCATAAACATACAAGAAGCTTACAGAACTCCAAAAAGATTGGAGCAGAAGAGAATTTCCTCCCGTCATATAATAGTTAAAACACCAAATGCACAAAAACAAAGAAAGAATATTAAAAGCAGTAAGGGAACAAGGTCAAGTGTACATATAAAAGCAGATCTATAAGAATTACACCAGACTTCTCACCAGAGACTATGAAAGCCAGAAGCTCCTGGACAGATGTCATACAGACCCTATAAGAACACAAATGCTAGCCCAAGGTACTGTATCCAGCAAAACTCTCAATTAACATTGATGGAGAAACCAAGATATTCCATGAGAAAACCAAATTTACACAATATCTTTCTACAAATCCAGACCTACAAAGGATAATAGATGCAAAAGTCCAAAACAAAGAGAGAAACTACACCGTACAGAAAGCGAGAATATAATTTTCTTGCAATGAAACCAAAAGAGAGACCTACAAACATAATGCCACCTCTAACAATGAAAATAACAGGAAGCAACAGTCACTATTCCTTAATATCTCTTAACATGAACAGACTCAATTCTCCAATAAAAAGACATAGACTAACAGACTGGATGTGTAAAGAGGACCCAGAATTTTGCCTCATGCAGCAAACACACCTCAGAGACAAAGAGAAATATTACCTCAGAGTAAATGGCTTGAAAATAGCTTTCCAAGCAAATGGCCTGAAGAAACAAACTGGAATTGCCATTTAATATCAAATAAAATTGACTTTCAACCAAAAGTCATTAAAAATGATAAGGAAGGACACTTCATATTCATCAAAGGAAAAATCCATCAAGATGAACCCTAAATCCTAAATATTTATGTTCCAAATGCAAGGGCAACTACATTCATAAAATAAACCTTACTAAAGCTCAAAGCACACATTGTGCCTCACACAATAATAGTAGGAGATTTCAACACCCTACTCTCATCAATGGACAGATCATGGAAATAAAAATTAAACAGAGACATAGAGAAACTAACAGACATTATAAACCAAATGGATTTAACAGATATTTATAGAACATTCCATCATAAATCAAAAGGATAAACCTTCTTCTCAGCACCTCATGGAATCTTCTCTAAAACTGACCATATAATCTGTCACAAAACAAGCCTCAACAGATACAGGAAGATAGAAATAATGCCATGCCATGCACTAAGACTGGTCTTCAGTAAGAACAATAATGACAGAAAGCCCACATATACATGGAAGTTGAATAATGCTCTACTCAGTGATAACTTAGTCACTGAAGAAATAAAGAAAGAAATTAAAGACTTCTTAGAATTTAATGAAAATGAAGGTACAACATTACCAAACTCATGGGACACAATGAAAGCTGTACTAAGAGAAAAGCTCATAGCTCTGAGTGCCTGCAAAAAGAAACAGGAGAGAGCATATGTCAGCAGCTTGACAGCATACCTAAAAGCTCTAGAACTAAACCCAAGAGTGGAAGAAGGCAGGAAATAATCAAAATCAGGGCTGAAATCAACCAAGTAGAAAAGTAAAGGACTACACAAAAAATCAACAAAACCAGGAGCTGGTTCTTTGAGAAAATCAATGACATATATTAACCCTTAGCCAGACTAACCAGAGGTCACAGAGAGTGTATCCAAATTAACAAAATCAGAAATGAAAAGGGAGACATAACAACAGAATCTAAAGAAATCAAAAATACCATTAGATCCTACAATAAAAGCCTATATTCAACAAAACTGGAAACTCTGGAGGAAATGGACAGTTTCCTAGACAGATACCAGGTAACAAAGTTAAATCAGGAACAAATAAACCATCTAAACAACCCCATAACTCCTAAAGAAATAGAAGAAGTTGTTAAAAGTCTCCCAATCAAAAAAAGGCCAGGTCCAGATGGGTTCAGTGCAGAATTCTATCAGACCTTCATAGAAGACCTCATACCAACACTGCCCAAACTATTCCACAAAATAGAAACAGATGGATCACTACCAAATACCTTCTATGAAGCCACAATTGCTCTTATACTGAAACCACACAAAGACACAACAAAGAAAGAGAACTTCAGACCAATTTCCCTTATGAATATTGACACAAAAATACTTAACAAAATTCTTGCAAAGCGAATCCAAGAGCACATCAAAACAATCATCCATCATGATGAAGTAATCTTCATCCCAGGTATGTAGGGATGGTTTAATATATGAAAATCCATCAATGTAATCTGCTACACAAACAAACTCAAAGATAAGAACCGCATGATCATTTTATTAGATGTTGAGAAAGTATTTGACAAAATTCAACACCTCTTCATGATAAAAGTCCTCAAAAGATCAAGAATTCAAGGCCCATATCTAAACATAGTAAAAGCAATATACAGCAAATCAGTAGCCAACATCAAATTAAATGGAGAGAAACCAGAAGGAATACCATTAAAATCAGGGACTAGAGAAGGCTGCCCACTCTCTCCCTACATATTCAATATAGCAGTTGAAGTCCTAGCCAGAGCAATCAAACAGTGAAAGGAGGTCAAAGTAATACAAATTGGAAGGGAAAAAAAAATCAAAATATCACTGTTTGCAGATGATATGATAGGATACTTAAGTGACCCCAAAAGTTCCACCAGAGGAGTACTTAACCTGATAAACAACTTCAGCAAAGTGTTGGGGTATAAAATTAACTCAAACAAATCAGTAGCCTTCTTCTATTCAAAGGATAAACAGGCTGAGAAAGAAATTAGGGAAATGACACCCTTTAAAATAGTCCCAAATAATATAAAATATCTTGGTGTGACTTTAACCAAGCAAATGAAATATCTGTATGACAAGAACTTCAAATCTCTGAAGAAAGAAATTGAGGAAGATCACAGAAGATGGAAAGATCTTCCGTGCTCATGGATTGGCAGGATTAATATAGAAAAGATGGCCATTTTGCCAAAAGCAATTTACAGATTCAATGCAATCCCCATTAAAACTACTACTCAGTTCTTTATAGAGATAGAAAAGCAATTTCCAAATTTATTTGGAATAGGGTTAGGGATTTGGCTCAGCAGTAGAGCGCTTGCCTAGCAACCGCAAGCCCTGGGTTCGGTCCCCAGCTCCGGGGGGAAAAAAAAATTATTTGGAATAATAAAAAACCCAGGATAATGAAAACTATACTCAACAATAAAAGAACTTCTGGGGGAATCACCATCCCTGACTTCAAGCAGTATTATGGAGCGATAGTTATAAAAACTGTATGATATTGATACAGAGACAGGCAGATAGATCAGTGAAACAGAATTGAAGACCCAGAAATTAGCCCCCATACCTATGATCACTTAATCTTTGACAAAGGAGCTAAAACCATCCAATGGAAAAAAGATAGCATTTTCAGTAAATGGTGCTGGTTCAACTGGAGGTCAGCATGTAGAAGAATGCAAATCGATCCATTCTTATCACCATGTACAAAGCTAAAGTCCAAGTGGATCAAGGACCTCCATATCAAACCAGATACACTCAAACTATTAAAAGAAAAAGTGGGGACGAGTCTCGAATACATGGGCACTGGGGAAAATTTCCTGAAGAAAACACCAATGATTTATGCTCTAAGATCAAGAATCGACAAATGAAACCTCATAAAACTGCAAAGCTTCTGTAAGGCAAAAGACCCTGTCATCAGGACAAAATGGCATCCAACAGATTGGGAAATGAACTTTACCAATACTTTATCTGATAGAGGACTAATATCCAAAATATACAAAGAACTCAAGAAGTTTGACTCCAGAGAGCCAAATAATCCTATTAAAAATGGGGTACAGAGCTAAACAAAACATTCTCAGCTGAGGATTATCGAATGACCAAAAAGCACTTAAAGAAATGTTCAACATCCTTAGTCCTCAGGGAAATGCAAATCAAAACAACCCTGAGATTCTACATCACACCAGTCAGAATGGCTAAGATAAAAAACTCAGTTGACAGCAAATGCTGGCGATGATGTGGAGAAAGAGGAACACTCCTCAATGTTAGTGGGATTGCAAACTGGCACAACCACTCTGAAATCAGTCTGGAGGTTCCTCAGAAAATTGAACATTCCACTACCTGAGGACCCAGCTATACCTCTCTTGGGCATATACCCAAACGATGCTCCAACATACAACAAAGACACATGCTCCACTATGTTCATAGCAGCCTTACTTATAATAGCTAGAAGCTGGAAAGAACCCAGATGCCCTTCAACAGAGGAGTGGTTTCAAAAAATGTGGTACATCTACACAATGGAGTACTACTCGGCTATCAAGAACAATGACTTCATGAAATTCATAGGCAAATGGAATGAACTAGAAAATATCATCCTGAGTGAGGTAATCCAATCACAGAAAAACATACTTGGTAAGCACTCACTGATAAGGGACTGGATATAAATCTCTCCTGAGAGACACATACAAATCATGTCCAATACAGAGGTCAATGCTAGCAGAAAATCATTGAACTGAGAATAGGATCCTGTTTAGGGGTATTAGAGGAAGGATAAAAATAGCTGAAGGGGCTTGCAACACCCTAAGAACAACAATGCCAACCAACCAGAGCTTCCAGGGACTAAACCACTTCCGAAAGACTATATGTGGACTGACCCGGTGCTCCAACTGCATATGTAGCAGACAATAGCCTTGTTGGGGCACCAGTGGAAGTGTAAGCCCTCGGTCCTGCCAAGGTTGGACCCCAGTGCAGGAGAATATGGGGGGCAATAAGGGAGATAAATAGATGGAATACCCATTTGGGGGAGTGGGAGGGAAGGTAATGGTCACTTATGAACAGGAAACCGGGAAGAGGAATAACATTTGAAATGTAAGTAAAGAAATATATCTAATAAAATATTCTTTTTAAAAAAGGAAAAAAAATAGAAATCTCCCTTAATCCATAATGGTCTCAGAAGATACCAGGCCTCATTTCAATTTTCTTGTGTCTTTTGATGCTTGCTTTATGACCTACAATATGGTCAATTTTGAGAAGGATCCATGGGGTACTGAAAAGAAGGTGTATTCTTTTGTGTTTCTGTGAAATATTCTTTGATGTCTGTTAGGTTCATTTGATTCATGATGCTGTTCATTATTTCTCTATTTTTTTTGTCTGGATTACCTATCAAATGGTAAGAGTGGGGTGTTGAAGTCTTTCACTATTGATATGTGTGGGTCAATGTGTGATTTAAGCTTTAGCAATATTTGTTTTACAAATGTTGATGCCCTTGTGTTTGGGGAATAGATAATCAGAAATGAGCTATCATCTTGGTGGATTTTTCCATTGATGAGTATGAAGTGTTCTTCTCTGTTTCTTTTGATCAATCTTGGTTGAAAAATCTATTTTATTAGTTATTAGTATGGCTAGCTTCCTTCTTGCAAAACTTTTCCAGCCTTCACTTTGTTCAGGAAATGTCTATCTTTAGTGCTGAGGTATACGTAGTATATGCTGCAGAATAATGGATCCTATTTTTGTAACCATTCTGTTAGCCTCTGTCTTCTTATTGGAGAACTGAGTACATTGAATTTGAGAGATATTAGTGACCAGTGATTGTTATTTTCTGTTATTTTGATACTGCTATTTTTGTTGTTGTTGTTGTTGTTATTGTTGTTATTGGTGGTGGTGGTGGTGGTGGTGGTGGGCTGGATTTGAATTTGCGGATAGATATTGTTACAATTTAGATTTTCTTGAAATATCTTGTTGTCTGCACCTATGGCAATGGAGAGTTTTGCTGGGTATAGTTGTCTAGGTTGGCACCTGTTCTTTTTAGAGGTTGTAAGATAACAGCCCAGGCCGTTCTAGCTTCTTTTTTGAGAAGTTGGGTGTAATTCTGATCAGTCTGCCTCTGTATGGTACTTAGCCCTTTTACAGTGCTGCTTTTATTATTCTTTCTTTGTTCTATAAATTTTGTATTTTGATTATTATGTGGTGGAAGGATATTATTTTCTGGTCCAGTCTAATTAGTGTTCTATAAGCTTGTATATTTATAGGTATCCCCTTTTTAGGTTGGGAAAGTTTTCTTCTATGATTTTGTTAAGAATATTTTCTGGTCTTTGGAGCTGGGGCTCTTCACCTTCTTCTACTCCTATTATTCTTAGGTTAGGTCATTCATGGTATCCCTGATTTCCTGGATGCTTTGGGCCAGGAATTTTTAGATATAACATTTTCTTTGACAGCTATTATCAATTTCTTTTACTATATTTTCTATGCCTGACATTCTTCTATCTCCTGTATCCTGTTGGTGATGCTGGCATCTGTTGTCCTTGTTCTTTTCTCAGGTTTTCCATCTCCAGGATTTCTTCAGTTTTTGTTTTCTTTATTGCTTCTATTTCCACTGTCAGTTCTCACACTGTTTTATTTATTTCCTTTACCTGTATGTCTTTAAGGGATTTATTTGTTTCCCCTTTAAAGACCTCTATTTGTTCAATTGGTTTTTCCTGTATTCTTTAAAAGATTTATTCATTTCCTCTTAGAAGGCCTCTATCATTTATAAGATTGGATTTAAGGTTGTGTTGTGTTTTAGTTGTATTAGGATATCTAGTGCTTGCCGTAGTGGGGTTCTTTGCTGTTCTTTGTAGGTGTCATATTGCCCTGTTTCTTGTTAATTTTGTTCGTTTGAATGTATTTGAATCCATGGGTTTGGTCCCTAAATGTTCTTGTTGTAAGTATTAGGAGGTGGGTGAACCTGATGATCCTGATGTTGGAGGTGTCTGATGGCTATCCTTGGGCTGTATGGTTCTAGACTGGCAGGTCTATATGGTTCTGGACCTGCAGGTCTGTGTCTTTGAGGGAGCCTCATGTATGATGAAGGTGGGTGGAGAATTGGCAGAATGGAGGTTCCACTGGGCTAGCAGGCTGCTCACAATAACCTTGGCTTGGCCCAGAGGGCTCATGTAGCAGGGAAGATGGGTGAGGGAAGGGAAGCTTATGTGTATGATTCGGGATCCACAGCTCTGATAAAAGGGGGAGGAGGCAGCATGAGAATAAACTTAATTCAGGTTTTCATGCTTGTGTGACAAATACTTTATCTGTAAGCCACTTCCCTAACTCTTTCATTATTTTTCACTCAAACATTTCTGTACAGATTTTTTACCTTGTGCTGACCCCTCAGTGTGATCCAAATTACTTTTGTAAGCAAACAGAGCTTAATCTCTCTTTCCACTGCTGACTGTATTCAACCTAGTATCCAGAAGGATGATTTTAAAACTCATAAGTTAAGTCTTACCATGTCACTTCTTTTTTCAGTTCCTCACTGCTTTCCCATCTTGGAGAAGATGTCTTGGGATCTGCTTCTTTGTGTTTCTTCACTTGCCATTAAGAATCACTTTCTACATTCAACGTATATTTATTAGGTTTTATAGAGAAATAGAAACCGCACATACATACACAGACACAGAAAATCAAACTAACAAGTCCCATAATCTATAATCATTCAGCCAGAGAGCTAGAAGACCTGATGGTGTAAGTTCCAGCTTGAGTTGTCCTCTGAAACAAAAGATGGACAATATCTGAACTAGAAGACAGAGGGGAGACAGAATTCCTCCTCAGTCCACAGTTGTGTTTTTTCTTTTTTCTTTTCTGGACTCTCATCTGGAAACACTACACAGATACAAGCTTATCCACGATTCCATAGAGAATTGACACCTACATTGTCAGGGGAAAAACACAGGTACAGGATTAGGGAAACATGGCCAATACTTACAAAATTGTAAAATTGAAAACATTCAATTGGAACATTTATGTTTAAGGCATATTAGATATTTGTCTTGTTTTCTTTTTTTTTTTTTTTTTCGGAGCTGGGGACCGAACCCAGGGCCTTGTGCTTGCTAGGCAAGTGCTCTACAGCTTGAAACTAAATCCCCAACCCTGTCTTGTTTTCCGAGGAACCTTCAAAAAAGTCTAGATAAAGGCTTACCTTGGCAATAAATAGATTTATTTCAAAAAGTACAATTTTTCTTTGAATTCTTCTTTACATTCCCTGACTCATGTAATATTAAAAGCTTATTTAATTTTTCAAAGTGCTGTAACTTCATGGGACAATCATATTTGTGTACATAGATCCCATGTAAGGAGTAAACAATCTCTGGGGTTTTTTTTTACTTAGAAATTGATTTTCACACCTTTCATTGTGATCAATATTTGGTTTCCTATTACTGCTGTTACAAGTTCCCATATCTTTGGTGGTTTGCATGATGCATGTTTTTCATCTCATGGTCCTGGAGGGCAGATCTCAGCAATAGTCAAGTCTTAGACCATGGATTCTTCTTGGAGAGCAAAGAAAAAGTCTTTGCTTGTTTTGCCACCAGGCCTTGAGGCTGTCTTCACTCTTCCATGCCAGCAGTATGTTATCTTCTCTAATTCTGAACTTCCGGGCTTTCTGCTTCATATATAAGGACTTATGTGCTCTGTGGATCCCACACAGGTAATTCAAGGGTTCAGCTGATAAGAAGCCTTACTTCCCTCTGAAACTGCGATCCCCTTGTGCTGTGCAGCCTGATTTAGTCATGGTTTCTGTACATTCACTATGTGGCCATTGGCCAGCCTACTACACTTTGAATGCTGAGGAAATCAGTATTGCTAGTAGATTTTATCTGTCTACAATAAGCTTAGACTTGTCTTCATTGGCTCTCTTGAGTGTGTTTTCTGAAGTGATCGAAGAAGAAGGGGCAATGCCAGAGAACTACAAGTTCACATTTGCAGGTTTTCTGGCAGGCTGACTTGGAAGATCTCTAAGGAGAGTCACAAAAGAAACATTTATCTTTGTTGGTCATTAATTCTGTGAATATTCCTGAAAAGAATTATGAATAATTATCTTTCACAATACCCTGAGCTATTTTCTCTATGCTTAACTATTGGTACTCAGGGGTTATAATAATGCTTCCCATGAACGCTTCCCACCATGATTGAAAATCAAGCAAGCACAGCTTTCCAATGACAGAGCTCTTTAAGGAACACGATATGTCTCCTGACTCTGAGTGCATGTATCATAACAGAACAGTGACCCTAATATTTGACAGTTGGTATAAATTAAAAAGTGAGGGTTATTGTGAATTCTGGATCTCTTTTGAAATATCAGTAAGTTTCATATCTATTTTTGACTATCACAGACTTTCTAACAAGCTAAAGTAAAAGGGCTGTTATAAATATTTGATATGAACTACAGAATTGTTTCATTAGGAAAATCAATTTATCTTTTTAAGCTCATTTGCACTCTTCTCATAGGAATTCTTTTCTGAGAATTAGTACAAGATATGCCATATATGGAGTATCTTTTTTCAGTTCTGGCTCTTAAGATGTGTTCATTGGCATCTATGATTCTAGAGAGCAAATTATTTGACCACATTACAGCTCCTGACAAGACAAAATGTGTGATATGTCCAACTAGATCTGTTTTAGTAGACTAGTTCTAGATTGATGAGAAGATAGAATTTTAAAACACATTTAGGTCAGATGCGGTGTTTTACAACAGTACTATAGCACATAGAAAGTGTGCCCGGCCTTCATCCTCACATCCCTGTGTTTACTTTCTATGTCATTCCAACTCCTTAGACATCCTAGGCTTCCTCCCACCAGTGCTGTACTTTTAAATACTACATTTTCCACATGATATTTCACTGTGAACTTTCAGCTAGGCCATTTCAAAGTAAAACTTAAAGTTTTACCAGTAATCACTGTTGCTAAGCTGTTTCTAATTCTCAACACTTTAAATAACGATGAAAGGACATTAAAGTGTCATATATGAAGTCATACTTGAAAGCTTATCTATCATATGCTTTAAAATGGTCCTGCTCATATTGCTTTTTTAAATAATTCCTCATTATAGTTTTGCTTTGAACAATGATTATTGAAAAGAATATTTGAGGGATTTAAATTACAAAATATTATTTTTATTATGAAATATTAAAATTTACAAGACCATTATAATAAAGCTTTCATAAGTTTAAGATGAAATGAAAATAACTTTTGCACCTGGTTTTGAAGGATTATGGTTAAAAAATGTGACCTGTGTGGTTTCTGCTTTTGGAGTTGACTCGGTGAGGTCTCTATACTCACCTTGCTATCAGTATTCATAATGGCGTGGAAGGGTTTATGCAGAGTCTAGCAAGTCAACTGGCCTAGAGGGTTTTTTATAAAGAACAGACACTTGAAGTAGGGTTGTAATTCTCTTCCATGGTTTTATTTTCCTCCACGGTGCCAAGAAGGCTCTCAAGAATTTGGCTTTCCAGAAGATGGACATTACAGACTCTAGGCTCAGTAGAGCACTGAGACTAACAACACAGTTTGTTTGTAAGAACTTGGAATGATGTATACTTTGTTTCTTTTAATCTTTGAAATTAAAATATTACTATATCATCCAAAAATGAATTAAAGTTTTTGGAGTAATGTGAATGAGCTTATCTAGTTTTCAGTAGAATAGTGGAAGAAAATCAGTTTGTTACTAGAGTGTGAGCATAGAAAATCTGTTCTAAATTTAAAGAGGCATTCTGAGACATGAGATAATGCCTTTGCTTATTAGTTTAACATTAGGGACCTAGTACAGTGAATAAAGCCACACCACCCTCTCTCTCTGGAAACCTATACTGGCCAGGAAATCAGGCAAATGATCTTTACTCTCTATCTTATTTTCCATTTACAAATCTCCCTTCCCTGGAGCAAACTACTTGCAAGGACCTATTTCCTTTTCTTCTTCCTTTCCTTATAGAACCTATAAATACTTATGGTAGACCTCCTGTGATCCTCTCAGATGGCCCCTCTAGCCCATCCCCATTTCAGTGTGTCAGCTCTCATTATGAGATACACCCTGAGAGGCCACACAGAAGCTCCGAAGGGCCCAACTTACAGCAACCACACACTGCTAAGTTCCAGAGAGGACGATAGGAATGAGGGACTGGAAAATCTACCCAGCAAAGACATCATGACGTGTCAGTATAGAGTATTATTGTCACACCAAGCCCAGATGCCTAGACACCAGTGTAAAAATACTATCAATAATGGCCAGAAAATTGTGTCTACCCTAGAGCTCAGATATCCTTCTACAGTAGGCTCTTAGAAATGAAATATAGGTGAGGCACAAGAAAGGACTTCAAAATAGATATTATTAATACTCTCAGAGACTTTAAGGACAGTATAAAAAATTCCTTAGAGAAATATATGAAAACACGAAGAGTAGAATGAAATGAAGAAAATTGTTCAATGCATGAAAGTAGAAATATAATCAATAAAATAAACCCAAACAGAAATAAAGCTGGAAATAAAAATTTAGGGATTCAGCAAGGAACCTCATAGGCAACAGAATAGAAGAGATGGATGAAAGAATTTCAGGCATTGGTGACAGTATAGAAGAAATGGTTACCTCAGTCAAAGGAAATTATAAACTTAAAAAGATCCAGGCACGAAACATCAGGAAATCTGGGACACTGTGAAAAGATCAATTGTATGAATAGTAGGAATAGAAGAAGGAGAAGAAACCCAGGTCAAAGGCACAGAAAATATTTTCCATAAAATGGCACAAGACAGTTTTCTAACCTAAAGAGAAATATGTCTATCAAGGCAAGAAACACAAAGAACATCAATTAAACTGGACTGAAAAAGAAACCCCTTTAGCACATAATAATCTAATAAATGTATAGAATAAAGACTATTTAAGCTTTCAAATAGAAAATACAAGTGGATGAGAAAAATTGAAGAAATGTGCAGTGGGTTTGGCTTAATGCTGCTTGTATCCTAATGTTAATTTGGGTCCCCAAAACTGCTTACATGAGCGTTTGCATGTGGCTTCTGGAAACCTGTCCCCAGTTGGTTCTGAAAGGTAAATAAAGATGACAGCGGCCAATGGTTGGGCAGGGCCTGGGAGCAGGAGGAGAAGGAAGGAGAGGGAGATTCTAAAGGGGAGGGAGGAGAGTGTGATGTCCTGAGAAGGGTGCAGGGCATAGAAGCATGGCCAGCATATGAAGGAGCTGGGAGAATGCAGCCCAGAGCAGCCAAGACAGAATACAGAATTTAGTAAGTAATAACTTGGCATTATCAGCGGGAGGTGGATTACTTCATGGAGAATAAACAGTAGCCCAGCTATGGTGCTGACTAAGGCATATCAGAACTTAAAGGCTGAGTGTGTGTCTTTCCTTTTGCAATGTAAAGCATTGAGGTGGATAGTAAACCCCCTGAAGGCTTTTTAAAAATATTATTATTAATTATTCAACAAATGCGTAACACTCTTATTCATAAGGGAAGTGTAAATCATAACTACTTTGAGATTTCATTTTACACATGTTGGAATGGCTAAGATCAGTAAAACATATGACAGCTTGTGCTGGTGTGATACAGAATAAGAGAAACACTTCTCTATTGCTGGTGAGAGTATAAACATGCACAGCGACTATGGAAATCCATGTAGCACTTTCTCAGCAACTTGGGAACTGATCTACTTCAAGGTCCATTATATAACAGTCTTGCTTCATCCTACCACAGAAACTCTTGCTCAACCATACCTATTGCTTACTTATTCATAATAGCCAGGAACTAGAAACAACCTAAATGTCTATCAAGACATGAATGGATAAAGAAATGTACATTTAAACAATGGACAAATACTCATCACTTTAAAAAGATGAAATCATGAAAATTTCAGGTTCTGGATGGAGCTAAAAAAATCATTCTAATTGAGGTAACCTAAATCCTCAAACATAAATATGATATGTATTCACTTATATGTGTGTGTTAGCTGTTAAGTCTTCAATAATCAGGCTACAGTCAATAAAATCATAGAGGAGTATAGATTAGGATTAAGATTAATCACTAAAGGAAGGGACATTTGAATAGAAAGTTATGGATGGATGAACAGGGTGAAATTGGGGGATCAAGGGAGGCAGAGTGGGAAGCAGGAAGTAAAGAGGGAGTAAAGGAAGAGACAGCTAAAACTGAGGGCCATTTGAGGGGCTGTATGGAAACCTAAGTCAGTAGAAGCTTCCTATAATATACACATATACGAAGATGATGCACATGGAATTGCCAAACAATGGGGGAGATGGAGCATCAACTGGGCATCTCTTGTCAATAAGTGAAACTTCCAGATCCAGGAATCATTATGCCTAATATAATTGTTGGCCGAAGGAATTCCATGGGAACCCCCAAACAACCCAAGATATTGCCAAGGTTATTGATTGCTCTGGACAAATTCATGTTAAGACCCTGCTGCTGAAGGTAAGACTGACACAATTCCCTTAATAGGGAGAAGTCAAGCTGCTGGCTCCTCACGGCCTTAACCCCTATGGACTAGTGTTCATACACTGGATGGTAGGCTCACACTACCAAAGGAGAAATGTAAACAACAGTCCAGCTATAAACTCTTTAAACTATAGTGGTGACTGACATGCACGGAGAGCTAGTACAATAGTTATAAAAAGCTTGTGGGAACAACTAACAGATATCTGATTACTTTAAAGGCTGATTTCATGAGGTAGAACAAGTTTCCAATGGTGACCAAGAATGCTAGACTAGATAGGGCAGGGACTTAGGGGAAAACCAAATACTACTAATCTGCTGAGACGGTTTGCATACGAAGTGGCACTATTAGAAGGTGTGGCCTTGTTGGAGGAAGTGTGTCACTGTGGGGTGGGCTTGGAGACCCTCCTAGCTGCCTGGGGATGTTCAGTCTGTTCCTGACTTCCTTTGAATGACGATGTAGAATTCAGCTCCTCCTACACCATGCCTGCCTGGATGCTGCCAAGCTCCTGCCTTGGTGATAATGGGCTGAACCTCTGAACCTGTAAGCCAGCCCCAATTAAATGTTGTCCTTTATAAAGCTTGCATTGATCATGGTGTCTGTTCACAGCAATAAAACCCTAAGACATCTGCTGAAAGAATGGAGTGAGAAAATGACTCCCATTGACAGTCCACCATCCTCATAGATCCGTGGCTTCCTCAGCCAACATCAGAGACACTTGCTTTGTGATAGGTAGGAATAAATACAGAGACCCATAGCTGGGTCAGATGGAGAGAGAGAGAGAGAGAGAGAGAGAGAGAGAGAGAGAGAGAGAGAGAGAGAGAGAGAGAGAGAGAGAGAGGAGAGAGGAGAGGGATTTGAACTCAGTTTTAAATGTGATGTCTTTACCAATTCCTTCCCTTAGGGGCTCAGGGAATCTGTATAAAAAGAGGCAGAAATGTTTTAAGAACCAGAAGGGACGGAGAATACCCAAGAAAAATGTTTGTCAGACACAGCAAGACCAATGAATATACAAACTCACAGAGACTGTGGAAACACGAACCACGGTCTCCACCAGCATTCTTTGTTTCTTAGTAAACTCAGAGAAAGGCCCCATTTGCAAACTCCCTTTGAGTTGAAACTGTACATGTGATGTTGCAGCATGGATCACACAAGAGTCCATATTCCAACCTTGTAGACAGTCATTTATTTTAAATGCCTGCATTTATATTAAAAAGTGTTACTCCTCACAATCTAGAAAAGATTGTAACAGAGCAATTGTATTACATAGATTCAACATAACCAAATTCATTATCTATCTGAATAATAAATGTCAGCCTTCCTCCCCAGCATTGCACTCATTTCCTCACCAGCCTTTGCCCCTCATTCCTGATTTTGTATTCATAATGAGAAATGTTAGCAATAATAGCTTTAATAATGGCAACAGTGTCTTGAATTTTTATAGCACATTTCCTCTGGGAGGTTTAAAGTGGTTCAAATGAATTTCCTCGTTTCACTAATGCTTTCTAGTGAGTTAGAGTGTCTGATAGGATACAACCTCAGCTTTGCAGTGACCTTTCTCATCACGTTCCTGAACTTTTTCTCTTCCTCATGTCTCCCCATTATTTCCTGAAAGTGGTGCATGTGAGCGCATGCACATGTGTGCATTCATGTATGTATATGTGTGTGTATACATGTGTGTGCATGTGTGTGTGTGTGTCTTGTTTTAAGCTCCCTTCTTTCCCCAATTTCTGTTTCTGCACACCTGTAGGCTTAGCAGTATTCTAGAATAAAGAATATAAAATGGAAATGCAAGGCACTCGCTGGAAGCAATACTTAACAGAAGTGCCAATTCTGTTTATCAGAAATGTGACTATTTAACCTTAGGTTATATGCAAAACGGCAATTTCCATATTTAGGCAAGAAGAGGAAAGAATAAGATTCAAGAAAATCCATCTTATAAAATATTCAGCTTTGGAGGAGTTGGAGGTAGGAAGCAAAGGCTGAGAGATACAGGATCACACTCTCTGCATGCTAAAAGCATTTGATTAAGCAACACCTCTGTGATGTTTCTCTGGTTAGCTAGTCACTCTGCTCAGTGCTGCATGCAAATCATAGAGTATTGAGACTATTTTGGAGCAATAATGGCTGAAAAGGAATCATTCATGGATTAAATGTTTTGGTGATGATTGTTTAATAGTTTTTAGTTCTAAACACTTAGAAATATATGAGCATGCAAATACCAAGACAGCCATGTTTTTGTATCACAAAAAAGTTTAAAGTTATGCTAAAACATAACACTCAATGTAGCATATAAAATCATAAAAATGGTCATATTTTTGCCAAAAATCACATGATAGATTTACAAAGTGATCGAGAAATGGCATTTAAATAACCTACTATTATTGGAGAGTACATTTTTAAACATCTATATTTGAAATTCTCCTTAATTTTGCTAAATGTTCTGAAGTAAAATATGGATGTCATCTCTTTAGCACCAGTCTTCACTTTGTAACAAGCTTTTGATTTAAATGTCATTTTACATATTTTTAATCGTTAAAGTATAACTTAAAATGCAAAATTCTGGACACTGGAGATTTAGCTCCAAAGGAAATTTCTATACAAGCATGATGACCTGAATTTGAGGCCTGGAACCGTGTAAAAAGTTGGGTGTGACGGTGTTCGTATGTAATCCAAGGGCTGGAGAGAGTCAAGAGGATCTCCAGAGTTTGCTGATTGAAAGCCTAGCCTAGCCAACTTGGTGTAGCCAGGTCAGTGAGAGACTCCGTCTCAAAATATTTGTATATCATTATACGCAAATATTTACTTTGTGAATCACCACATCTTAAAAGTAGTTCTTCATTTTTCATCCCAGGGCTCCAAATGCCCTTTAATTGCCCTAACTCCAGGATAGTTTGATTAAATTTTAGTTAGAGCTTAATTGACCTCTGGTTCTCATTAGTTTCTCTTGTCTCAAATAACACTACCCTTAAACGCTTGCATTTGTAAACTCTTTGTTCCTTTTAGATGTATATATTCTTCTAGCTACTTCCTGGTTTAGAATGCTAGGGTATATTTTTAAGAAGATGCCTTTGAGACATGGCTGTTGATGAGGAAAGAATCCAATTTCTGAGTGTCTAGGCAAAGAAGAAAACTACCTCAATACCACCCTTTAACCAGCACAGGTATCCTAAATCACTCTGACAGTCTTTGAACATCACATCCTCTGGTACTTTTCACTATGTAATCCTCGTGCTTAAAGCTCTTTTGCCTTTTGTTTTAGAGGGACAGAGTCCAGTTTTTCCCTCACTATAGTAGTGTCCTCCTTATGTTGCAACAATCTTGAATAAAGACTCTTGCCTCTTTATCTCTGCAGATTTTTTAAAGATTTTTTTCAGTGCTATAAAGTATCATAAGATTCAAATGCATTTTTTATTTTTTAGTGATTCCGTAGTTTGAGAAGTATGAATTCATTTAAATAAGATTTCGTGTTATATTTATACTGAGCTTATTTTACATTCTATTTATCAAAATATATTTTTGGAATTATATGCAAAGTTTTGCATATGTAGGAACTACAGTTTGGGGCTGGAGAGATGGCTCAATTGAATAAAGTGGTTATGATTGCTGTATAAGCACAAGGACCCATGGTTGGATTTCTGACATCCACATAATAGACTTATGTGTGAGTACATTTCTAGAACACCAGTGGCAGTGGAGTGGAGACAGACTTCTTTCTAGGGCTTGCTGGCAAGCAATCTACCCCAAGTAGAGCTCCAGTTTCAGTAAGATACCTTGTCTCAAACAATTAATGTGAAGAGTTATGGAGGATGACATAGGACACCGACCTCTGTCCTATACACACTAGTGCATCTGCCCCCCAACACTTATAAATCTCTAAAATTATTATGACTTATCATTTTAAAAATATCTATGCATTTATGAGAAGAAAAGGTTCCTGTTATAACATGTTGGCAGTAATACTTACTTACATAGCATTGTCCGGCCAACCCTCATTAGCATTTCTGTTTGGTGTTCTTCCCAGACCCTAACCTGAAAAGGCAAGACTACCATAACATAGTGACTGTTAGTATTTTTGTGAAGCCATGCATTTTTTTTTCCTTTTGTCTCAAACTGAAATCATTTGATTCCAGCACCCTAAATGGATTCCAAATGCTTCAGCTATTAAAAGCAGCTTTAATAGCAAGTTGTGAAAAGCTACAGAGAGAAGCTCAGTTTGGAGCTCTTGTGTTTGTAAAGCTCCTAACAATTCCCTCTTTCTCTTCAGCCTCTGCCCAGCACAGTCATTTCTTTGGAAACTAACAAACAAAAAAGGCTTTGTCACTGGAAGTATTGACTGCTGAGTTGCCCAAGCTAGTGACTGCTGTTCAGTCTAAGCAGGTTTCTAGAATACACAAGAACCAAATGAAAATGTGCAACCAGAAAGCTTGAGTCTTCTAATTAAACAAATATAAGCAGGACTCAGGATCCAGCTCTGAACTTTCATTTAGAGATATAACTTGCCAGGCATAGAATTGGATGACTCTTGTTCTTCTTTCTGTTCATCTTGTTCTTGTTCTTCTTGTTTATCTTGTTCTTATTCTTATTTTTGTTTCTTCTCCTCCTCTTCCTTCACCTTCTTTTTCCTCTTCTTTCTCCTCCTTCTTGTTCTTCCATCTCATCCTTTCCCTTCTTCTTCCTTCTTCTCCTCCCTCCCTCCTCCTCCTCCTTCCTCCTCCTTCCTCCTCCTCCTCCCTCCCTCCTCCCCTCCTCCCTCCCCTTCCTCCTTCCTCCTTTCTTCCTTTTCTTTCTTCCTCTTCTTTTTTCTTCTGGCTTGTTTTGCCTCAAAATGGCAGAATATAATTATTTTAAAGTGGAAAAAAAATCAAGCATCATGGGGACAGTTTGTGTGAGAACATCACAATCAATATTGTGAATAATTTATATTTATGATTCAATACATATAGGATGATATTTTTAACCCTTATATAAATATAATTTCTCAACTTTTTTTTGGGGGGGGAGTATTTTTAAAATATTTTTGGAAGAAGTTTTGTGATCTCAGTAACAATCCAAAAAGGCATGACACAGATAGAATATTCTGAATTTATTGCTCAAAAGGTTATTTAAAATATTGCACATGTATCATAATATCTAACTATAAAATTCTAAGGTAAAATAGCAAAATAAAACAAGCATATAAGTGTACAGCCAAGGACCAGCCTTGACTTGAAGAGGCATTCTTGAGTGAAAGGGTGTTTGAGAATGGTGAAACAACTAGAAGTCGAAACAACTAGAAGTCAAATAGTGGGTACAAGCTCACAGCCTGTGTTCTACTCAAGACACCTTTCTCTGAATATGTCCAAACATCTTATCCAGATAGCTCAGCACCTGCAGACCAAAGCCCAATCATTTACATGTCAATTCAGTCATTTACTCCATGTTCCCTTTTTATTATCCCATGAATCAGATTCCAATTACTTTTGCTTCTTGATTCTTAGAAAAAGACAGGAAGCACAGTTTTTCACATTGCAAATGAATTCAGAAATCTGTCTACCTTTGTAAGCATAGACAGTAAACTAACTGAGAGATGTATTGCCTTGAGATCACTGCTCTCCAAATCTCTTTATCTCCTAACTCAATCTTTCTGACAAACTGGCTTATAGTGCAGGTGCCTCTGCTTTTTCAGATTATTGAAACCCCTCATACAATTCCTATAGGATCTCTATATTTTGCATAATTGAGAAATTGTATACTTTTGAACTCATGTTTTCAGAATTATTTCCCACAGCCTTTAGGACTCTCCTAAGAGTCACAGTGATCAGCACCTTATAAAGGAACATAGACATACTCTTGACTCCTGGACTCATGCTGTTTCTAATTATCATAGAGTCATTAACTTTAGCCAGGAGAACATCCCCACATGACCTTGGCAACAAGAATATTACCTAAAGGAGGAACATGAAGGTGTTATACATACATTTAATATGCCTTAAGCAGCACAATAGCTGGGCAACTGACTACCCTCCATGCTGTTAAAACCTGTCTTCTTATCTATAACCTCATTAATACTATGTTTCATCTGCGCTGTTCCTAACTCAAATTGTCCACCACACATGGTCACATTTTATGGCTCAGCTGACCCATGGCGGCTCTCCTTTCTCCTCTCCTGCACACTCTCCTATTCCATGGTCTCTCTCTCTCTCTCTCTCTCTCTCTCTCTCTCTCTCTCTCTCTCTCTCCTTTTTTTGGGGTCTCTAACCTGGGAAACCTAAATGGCATCTATGTCTCTTCTCCCCAGCTATTGACTGCTGGCATCATTTTTACCAGTCAGAATTAACTGGGGGCAGGGTCCCTCTAGGGAGACCAGCACTTAGCATTAGACCACAAGCAGCATTAGGCCAACCCACTACATCCTAATTTTGTTCCTAAGAGTACAGTTTTTTGTATGATAATCTCTGGTTTCATTAATCAGAAATTTATCTGTAATTATACCAAGAATAAGTGATGTATCAAATGCAAGACATTTAACTGTGTTTGTAGCTGGAATATATATTATCGAGTTGAACATAATTCCATTTATTTACTAGAAATTAAGCTAAAAATATTCAATTATTCATCTAAGTTCTTAAATATAAAACTATAAATAATAGACTATAACTAATAACAAAGAACCCCACAATTTATTATTAGCAATAAATAATTGCAAAATCATGGTAATACTATAAGCAACTTAACTGTTGAAAAACTCTTCCTGAATTAATTCCTTCTTGTGCATTTTCTGACTTTCTCCTTATTACATTCTGCTCTAGCTGACTTCAGTGGCAATGACTTCGGTGGCTCTTGTGCCAGCTAACAGTGAATGACCATAAGAAGCATCTGAAGGCTGAGCACGCATCCTGCTGGCATAGTGTCTAATAAGTGCAGTGGACAGCTTATTCACTTTACTTGTGTCTTTCTCCATTTAACAATAATTTTTGCAGTTGTACTTAACAACTAACCTTTGAGCATTCAGTAGCAACAGAGAGGTAAACAATCCTGAGCCTTGTTTCACCCATAGTCAATGGATTGAAAGGTAATAGTGCACATAACTACATGATAGCAACTGAATAAAGGAGAAGTTCTACTTCTCCTTATACAACTTCTTTTGTTTTGTTTTTCTTTCCTTCCTTCCTTCCTTCCTTCCTTCTTTCCTTCCTTCCTTCCTTCCTATCTTTCTTTCTTTCTTTCTTTCTTTCTTTCTTTCTTTCTTTCTTTCTTTTATTTTGAGACATGATTTCTCTCTGTAAGTCTTAGCTATCCTGAAACTAAATCTGTAGACCAGGCTGGCCTCAAACTCACAGAGATCTTCCTGTCTCTGTCTCTCCAGTGTTGGCATTAAAAATGTGTGCCACCATACTCAGCTAAAACTCTTCATTTATCTTACAATGCTCTGACAAGATGTTTCCTCTTATTTCTTTAAGCCAGTTTACACCAGTCAATTAGTACCATGAGTGGCTTAGGAATGCAAATATAGAGGAGAGAGTCTGTAAACATACCCTTGAATATGAGTGGTGGAAGGAACCAGTGATTTGGCTGTAATGGTAGCATGGTGGACATGCTCAAGGCCACCGGTTGGGATTGGAAATGCTCTCACCTATTAGCTTTTAAGAGTTGGAGCTTCTTAGGTCTTTGAAACCTTGAGTTTCCATAAAAAACAAATGTTGATAAAATTATGGCACATTTATAAAATTTTATAACATGCTTATCATTTTATAACATGGCTACCAAAGCTAAGAAGAGAATTAAGAGATGCATGACATTGTAAAGAAGGGAAAACTAAGGACCTGGTAACAGTAAAGATGAAGAGAGAATCACCTAGAGGAGGCTGAAAATGAAATGTGTTCAAATTAGAAGAAAATTACATGATAAAATTAGAAAATGAGGGAAATGTACCTTTAAAGTGTTTTAACAACACACAGGCGATAATAACATATTTGATGGCATTTTAGTGTAAAAAGCCCTAGTTAATATGAAATTTTAAAACGCTAAACCACTAAGGAAAGTTATGACTCATAAAATTAAAAGCTAAGAGGAGAATAAAGAGGAAAAGGACTGGCTATATAGACCGATTAATATAGGTAAATCGTGGTGGAGAGGGAGGCAAAGAAGGAGGCCAAGACCTCTAACAAGACCCTGGGCCCTGGCTGCATCTCAGAGCACCTGTTTGTTGATTTCCTCTGCAAAAACACAGGGTCTTCAAAAAGCCCTTAGCACTGCTCTCTGGATTCTATCATAGATCCTGCCTTCTGTGGTAAATTGGAGGGAAGGAGTATGACGCTGCAGTCATTTTGGTGCTAATCTGATAGGGCCCCACAATAGCTGGAAGATATGCCCAAATTATCTCCATCTGTATGTAAATGTAATGCATTCGTAATGAGAGCTAAACCCCAAATGTCTTCCATTTTTACCCAGCTTTATCGACTGCATGCCATATAATAAAAGGAGATTTATAAACAGCACAGAAAGTCAAAGAGCATATTTGCACCATAGGAAGACTCCCCGAAAGCATTTAGACTACTGCCTTCCTGTGGTTCGTGTTTGACATACAGTATCTTCAGCAAATTTGCAGAGTCTCCTGAGTGTGCTGTTGCACTGCATTTATTAACTGCCTCATAGACACTCTTTAACATTTCTCCGGCTTTGCTTAACTTCAAAATATTAAAAAGTAAACCCTTGACACGCTGACAGCAGTATCAATAAAGATGAAACATGTTCCTTGGCTTTTCCTAAGAGCTCGGGTAACTTTTACTATCTGCCAAAGGTTTTAGTAGCCTCATTGGGCCTCCACGAGGGAATCTACTTTTTCTAGAGGTACAGAGAGAACTCTCTTATCAACGGGAAGAGGTGGGCTGTTTGATATTATGGAGCAGGTTCCTGGCAAGAGACTCTGCAGTGGGAAACCGAGGGCAGGATTCCCTGGGAGAGCCTCTCACAGAGCTGCTAAGGAGGCAGGATGCGCAATGTGGAGGAGGAGGGTTGCAGTGTGAATACAGCTGGGCAAGTAGTAGACTCTGCCTAGGAACACTGCGGAACTCTAACCCTAGGGTGATCCCAATAAGGACAGATTTTTTTTTTTCTACCTTCACTCAAGCAACCTGACTTAGCTGGCTGTGGAGGCTTTGAGGTCTGCACTATGCAGCCACAGAAAATATCCAGAAACAGGTTTCTCAATAACTGATTAATTTGCAAGGATGTATTTTTTCCCTCCCTATAAAGTCATATACATATTTTACATATGGTCAATATGACTGGATGCTAGAAATCTAAGTTACAGCATTTCACGTTCCGTTCTGGTTTAGCTCAATTCTGGTGAAACAAAATTTCACCTGGAAAGCATCAACTTCTCTATCCAGTGATTTTTTTTGCAGCTGAGTTGATATATCAGCAGGAAGGTTCTATTTTTTTCTAACTCCTTGGCATCCGTCTTTGTACACAGTGAGAGAATAACAAGGCTATCTTTGGATTCACTGTGGTTCTCTAATCTTGTTTAAGTTGCTTCTTTTTGTTATGAACAACCACAGGAGGAAAAACACACAAAAAAGGAAAATCTCCTGAGATACTTAAAAACTACTTAGGTCTTCCTCTTCAAGTATTAAGTACCCTTTTGTTATATGCGTTTAAGCATATAAATGTAAGTGATAAAAGTATAAGATAAATAACTTTATACCAGCTTAAGATTCAGAATACAAATTTGTCTCCAATGAGCGTAGGTAGAGCAAACCTTTAATCCCAGCTCTCAGGATGCAGACGCAGGTGGGTCTCTGTGAGTTTGAGGCCAGCCTGGTCGATGTACTAAATGCCATGCCAGCAAGAACTGGGCAGCCAGACCCTGTGTCAAAACAACAAGGAAACAAAAATAAAAAAAATAATTTGCAAATTTCAGAATGTTTAGATGACTGCAGTTTAGAAGAAAATACTTTGCTACAATATGAATAAAGTAAGTCCCCATCCCCGTGCACGCTGCTACCCCAGGGACTTTTGAGTTTCTTCTCAAAGATTCCATAGCATAGTGGTTGCAATGGATGAGAGAAATTCATAATATGAAAAAATAAGTGTTCGGGTAGATTTCTTTTACATATTTTTCTACATCATGGTTAATGGAAGAATTTTCAAAAATTGACTTTGAGAAAATGCTAGTATATTTTTATTTGATTCTGTTGTTAATTTTCTTGTTAATTAGTAAAAAAAAATAAGTTGGAGACATTTAGGTTTGTGGGGTGGACTAACAATATTCCCCTCGGGTGGTATTAGTGTCACACACTTGTGCTACACATTCTGATACAGGCAATGTTACTAGAGTCACAGGTGAAATAATTGAAGAAATGCCTATCAAACATTTTACAGACCCCGATGCAGGCATTCACACGTTCAATGTATGTGTATACAAATCAATTACGAAAATGTGTGTGATACGGCACTCTCTGAACAGCAACTTATAATTAATTGCAGTTTAAAGCACTCAACAAGTCTTGAGATCCGTCAACAATCCTCAGGCCTGCTCAGCGCTTCTGAAGTCTCCGGCTGCTTTGTACAAGTGAAATAGAAAATTAAAGATGAAGGAGACCTGTCTCCACACTGAAGGTAGCTCAGAACACAACCCTGGCCTCATCCGTTCCGGGGCACACAAACTCACACAATTATTTGAATGCTTCAGTGTCGATGGAAGGGAGAGCACAGCTGGGTTGATAGGTCTTTTGTGTTCTCTTTTCCAAGTCTAGGCATCTTTCCCTAAGGTGCAGACCCAGCAGCAGCCCATCCCTGCCTTTCCTTGACTTCTTTTTTCAGCCTTCTGGAACTGGGATTGTGACTCTGTAAGAGGCCTCTTTGGTTTTTGGTTCCACCCAAAAAGCTCCTGAAGTTCATTTACAAAAACTACTTTGTGTTTTCATACTGGGGTTACCTAGGGAGGGGGGAGGCATAAATAAGTTAGAAACAAATAAATTAGTACTAATGTAGCAGTATAGGTAATAGACAATTAAGCCTACTATGTATGTTTTTACTTCATATTCATAGCGTCTGTGAGAAGAATGCTGATAAAGATAGAACTGAATTACAAAATGCCCAACAGACATTAAAACTAACCAGGAAACTAGTAGTTTAAAATTTTCTATGTGCTATCTATCTATCTATCTATCTATCTATCTATCTATCCGTCCATTTATTCATCTACTGTGTGTGCATGGGTGCACGTGTACATGCGTCATAACATATACATGGAGGTCAAAGGGCAAAAATTGGAGTTCATTCTCTCCTGACACCTGTGGGATTTGAGGCTTCAACTCGGGTAGTTCAGATGGCACTCACATGCCTCTAACCACTGAGACATCTCACCAGTACCCCACAATTAAGTTTAAAGGAGTGATTGGTATCCCAATAGCAATGCAGACAATGAAAGCCTGTCTCGTGACGTTTTGGAGGGAAGAAAGAATTCTATGACAGTATGGAAAGTAATGTACAAATTAAAATGTCATCGGATTATAAGATAGCACCACATAGCCAACTCTTACATTACCAACTTCAGCTGCTGTCTTGAAGATGCATTCCCTGTCCCTCTGTGTACTCAGCGTCTGTGTGCTGACCCCGAGGAAATAACTTTCAGAAGATTTTACCTCACCTATAATTACTTATCATAGATAATTTCTTATCATAGATAATTTCTCAGTCCCCCACATTGATTGTACCTGTAAAACAAAGGTTTCACTTCAGTGGTATAGATCCCTTGTTAATCACAGCTGATTTTTCAACTCCAACTACTCAGAAACTACATATTATTAATCAAACTATCACATTTAATATAATTCTCGCTTCCCTCTGAAACTTTATAAACAGGCTTCCATTGTCTGCCTTTCTCTTAGCATTATTTTTCAAGTTCGAACAGAACAGGCCATTGAGCTTTGAGCTCTCAGCTTTTCTCTTTCACCTTTTCAATTCCCATGGAAATTTCAATGTCTGTGGAAAATCAATGCAGTAAGTCACAAACCCTGTCAGTAAAAATGTTGGAATTTTTAGCCCAAAGCAACAAGTAACTCCATAAACCCTCCATAAACAATATACCTCAAGTCTGTCACAGCAATGTATCATGATCTTGGTATCCAGTTTTGTCCAGTTGAGCTACTTTTCTGTGATAAAATATCATGGTCAAGACAAGCTGGAGAGAAAATGGTTTCTTTGGAATACTCATCCCAATCCCAGCTAAGCATGAAGAGAAGTCAGGGTAGGAACTCAAGCAGGAACCTGGAGTCAGGCGCTGAAGTAGATGCCATGGAGGAGCACTGCTTACTGGGTTGCTCTGCTTGGCACTATCAGCCTGCTTATACAACTCCTGACCATCTGTCCAGGGGTGGTACCACGTACAGTGTGCTGGGCCCTCCAGCATCAATCATTAATCAAAAAAGAAAGAAAAGAAAGACATGGAAAAAAAAGAAAAAGGAACGCCACACAGACTTGCCTTTCTTTCAGACTAATCTGATGAAGGCATTTCCCCAGTTGTCACTTCACTTTCCCAGACGACTTTATCTCCCAACAAAAAAGTAACCAGCACAGAAACTTGTATGAATGTGTTTTCTGTAATAAGATTGTAGAAATTCACTTGGTGAATTGCACTGAGATAGAAACCAAAAGAGTGAAGAGGGAATTTTGTGACTAGAGCTTATAGTGAGTCTGAACACTATCAAGGGGGTGGGGATGAGCCAGCTCATCAGGGAAGGTTGCTGAAACGGCTCAGGCACGGGGCTTGGTGCCGACGAGAGCCCATTGCCATGTGACGTCTGTGAGAAATCAATGCTGTAGGTCACAAACCCTGTCAGTAAAAGTTGTAGTGCAATGGAGACGATGGAGAAGTGCCAACTAGAACAGATGTCATTCCTCACTTCATATCCCCAAATGCTTGAGGATTTAAAATTGGAACATGGTTTTTCACATAAGCACATCATGAATTGCCAGAATTAGGGATCTGAAGAGAAAGCCTAGAAACATCTTGAAAAATCAAGATAAATGAATGTTAGAAAAGTCAACTTTCACAAATATGTGATGGTATAGGGTAGACTTTCTGTCCATTTTAAATGTCCTGCAAAGCTATACACACAGGCGTTTTTGTCCCAGCCTGTTGAGTGGCTACTGTGGAGGGATGTGGAGCACCACTGAGTTTTTTGACAGGAATTAGGATGACTTGGCATCTACTCTGGTTTTTGCGATAACCATATTTCAAAGAGACCTTACTGTCTATTTTCATACTCCCCACCATCTTTAAGTCAGGGACTTGATTCCTAGTTGGCAGGTTCCCCCATCTTTAGTTTTAACGTACATGTACTTTTTGATGTACGCTGTTGAAATAAATTCCATTTACTTTATTCTTTATAGTTTGCTGAGGTCTAACTCAAAAAGAACTTACTTCTCATAACTAAGGTCATCAATCAATGTTGATTATGAATTATTTATTTATATCTCTAGTCTCATGCCCAGAAAATTTTCTATATTGATTTTAGAAGTAATCTGCATTTAGTTGTGATTCTTTGGATAACCAAGATAAGGGATCGAACTCCATGCTAGTTAGTTCCCCTCAGAACTAGTCAGTTCCTTCAACCTACTTGGTAGAGATCCCAGCTTTCGTCTCACCAGCTCACTGTGTGATTCTCATGATAGCGAATTATAATACAGCCCAAAATGGTGTGAAAATACACTAAGAATATTATAAAAATATAATATTCTCATAGAGGAAGTTAGATTGAAATGCTTTAGCAGAGGTCAAAGAACACTTGGAAAACATCTGAAACAGTACTGGCCTCCTCAGTGAAAATTACGACATGGAGCATTGTAAAATCTAAACACCTCCATGACAGAAGAAATGCAACTTACACAGATCATCTTTAGATTTCCAGAGTTAAAACCTGGATAACTGAACCATGCGAATGAGAACATATTACAAACCGAGTACTTACTTATTACAGCCATTCTTTCTACATCGCAACTGAGCATTCATTTGTGACTTGAACTTTTACAGCTTTAGAAAATGCTGTCCTCATAAGTGAGCCCTACTTACTGGAAAATAAGGGATGGCTTTTATCCTGAACAAGTGAAATGGTCAGTAATATAGTAGTAGAGATTTTCAATGCTTATAGTGATCAATATTTTCAGCAAGAATGCAATCTATTCTCTAAACTGGATAGGACAAGACTCTAAACCTCAGGGTGAATGTACTATCACACAGAAGTACTAATAAACAATTTCTAATTACATTAGCTCTTCTCATATCTGCAGAGCTGGACCTTTAAGACCATTACTGTTTTTTATGATGTCCTGAATTATGCCAGATGTCTAGGATGGAGAGGCCAAAATGGGGCTTATACATACATACATACATACATACATACATACATACATACATACATACATACTACTATAAAGGCAATGTTTTTGAGTTGCTAATAATTCAGTAGTCAGCTTTCATTTGAATACTTACAAGTTGAGCTCCCCAGTCAGTAAGTTCTTGGATGTCCGTTTGTCAATAGAAATCCTGTCAAGCCAGGACTGAAAGCCAAGCTTAATTGCTTAGTATTGTCTTGAAGAAGATATAACCAAGATGTAAGGATTATTATTATTAATATTGTAATTATTATTTCCAAAGACTGTCTTGTAAGCATTAACTATGTAATTTTTACTTTGATAAGCTTTTGGTTTTCAGAATCTTTAAATAACAATTCTTGAATGATTAGTCAGACTGAAGAAATTCAAGTAAATCTGGTCCTAAAACAAAGTTGTAAAATAGACATGACTTATATTTTAGGATATTATAATAGCACATATCCATTGGATTAAATAATATATATGGTTAGTAGAGAGAAACACAGAAAATATTTATATAAAGGATTATAGTATACATATTTTGAACAGAGGATATCGGGAAAGGGAAGAATAATGAAAATCTAAACATTATAAAACATTCTCCAGAGCTAAGAAATTCATAAAAATCACAGTTTTCTACAAGTACTTAAATAGGATCAAGTAACAGTAGTTTTAGAAAGATCCATAAGTAAAGATGTCTATTGAATGTCATAGATTTGCTATGAAACGTCAGAAATATTTAGGACTTCCTTGTGAATGTCACAGAAACCAGTGTTGATGTCTGGTTCAGTTTGATCAAAATGGCTTCTTTGGGTTTTAGTATTTGTTAATAAATGAGGGGAAGAGACAGACAAGGAGGGAACAAGGGAGAGGAGGGAGAGAGGATAAAGTGGAGACTTTTATGATGAAACAGTCATTGATACATCTTTTGATTTTTATTTTATATAATTTTGTTTCAAGGTATTTGTAGAAATAAAGCTAACCTTTAACTAATAATCTATAATGGGTAATAGGCAATATCTCTTTCTCCTTTCAGACATTTTAACTGTACAAATAATTGATCAATAGAGCATGTTGAATCTCTCTTACATCTGTTACTTTGCCTTCATTTGCTAATCCTGCCTTAAGTTGGTGCTTGTAATCTGTGATAGGGAATGCAATATCTTACTTCTAATTGGCGTTCCAGTTCCTGTCTGTTATCCTTTCAGGCCACTTTTCATATTGCCTTTGAATTATCGCTATAAGAGAGAAATTCTGTTGCTTCCATCAAAAGCAAACAAGACCTGGACAAAACTGCCTGTCCTCCTTTTCAACTAGGAATTCCTGTGGCATGCTCAGGATTGGTAGCCCATGTTCTCATTCTCTTTTCTTTGCAATAAATTAATATTTACATATGTTGAAAGTTCTGATCTCCGATTTAATTATCATTATGACTGCCAAGGCACCTGCCTTATTTCAAGTTGTTTTGCTCTCCCAGAACAGTGCTTTTGTGCTGTCAATGCCCAATAAACATGAAGGTTATGAGTTGGAACAAGTTGGCTATAAGTTAGCTTAGTTTTCCACTCTGTAAAAAACCCAGGATATATACACCTTTGCATCACCTCCATTACCTTTGGGTCTTTATCCCTTGGTATATGACCTGTCACATCTCTTGTCTACACAGGAACGTCTTACCTGCTCTGGAGTAGGGCGTCTAATTCCACACTTTCTTTGAAGCCCTGTCTTGTATCAAGGACCTCACTTCTCTCCTGTGGATCTGCTTACATGCCACTTTACATGTCTACCACAGTGCTGAGATCTTTCTCCCTGGGAATGCAATTAGCTTTCAATCTCCTGTTTTCTATACACTTCTGAGAGGTTCTTGAGGACACAGGCTCTGCCTCACTTCATTCCTCCACCACATAGACGAAAGCACTAACTTCAGGAGGAAGAAGCTTGCTAAGCATATGCTAAATGTCAGTGGGATGGATGGATATTTCCATTAAGGATTTTCTGAGGAAATATTTTTGTGGGCAGTCAGTGAATTTTTTGTAAGATGAAGAAACCTGGTCAATGTAGTTTGGAAAATTTAAATTGAAATAAATTGTAAAGAAACTTTTTCTTTTTCTGACATGGTAAACAGAGTCTAAAATGCTAATGTTTGTTTTTCTTTGTGATCGAATACTTGGATGTACTTAGTATTTCCAAACTATAGTGGCTAAAGAATATGTTTTTGACAGACTGTCATGCTGCACTAGCTTAGAAGATCTGTCCAGCTCCTCTATTAGAGATAGAAACAATTCACAAATCCCAAGTAACAAGCCCAAAAGGGATTGAGTTAGGAACCACCTCTTTACCTGGATTTGCCATGCAGAGATGCTCTGATCTGTATGCAGCTGCAACCATTGGCTTAGGCTGCAGAGGCATCTCAGCATGCCTCAGCAGTGCAGAAGATTTCTAACATTTGAATGCCGACATTGTAAAGAGTTACAGACCACTCCTGATTCTGTAATTTATACCAGTATATAATGTACTGTAATGAAATTTGCATAATTCAATTTGGTTGCTTTATTGCTCTTACCTTATTCATGTTGCCCACAAATTTTGCATATTTTCCGTGGCATTTGAGGATTCTAAAAAATTCTTTTATGGAGCACAATTGTATGAGCTCTCTAAAGGAATGGTATGTCATTGCTGAGAGGCAAAATGACACGTGACTTAAAGCAGCTCCTTTTTAAAAGAAGGGAGTTTGTTATTTCCTAATTTCAAAGTGTGTGTCAGTGAGAGATATACCCAGGAGAGCAGTTCATGTGTGATTCCACCAATCTCTTAGTATTTAATGTGTACCTACTTTTCTCCTGAAATTTGCACTTTCAAGTATTAGCAGGGGTTGCCTTGGGAAAATATGCTTCAGTTTCTATCACTGCCTTCATCCCTGACACAGTCTTATAAAGAGCCATGCTTCAGCCTTTGTAGTTTCCTTTAACTCCTTTAACTCGAGTGCTATGCTGTGAACACAGCGTGTCCTCTAAAGACATTATTAGACTTACTCCCAATGCAGGAAGCACCTTCATTAGGTTTTACAGGCGTACGGTGATAGGTAAGATGGAGTGTAGGGTGGTGGGCAGAAGTACCAAATCCCTGGAGACTGGAAACATAATTCAAAAGACCCCGATGAGCAAGAAATATATAAAAGGACATGCACTGGTACAGTAGTCAGAGAAAAAGTCACATTGTACAAGTGTACAATAAGTAATGAGGAGCTATACCCAAGTACCTCAGGAAAGAAAAAGAAAAAATGCAAAAAGTGCTAATGAATGCCAAAAGGACTCATGAGTCAGCAAAGGGCTGTTTTTTTGCTTTTTGGTTTTTGATTTTTTTTTCTTTTTCAAAAAATAAACAAAAACAAAAAACACAAGACTTTCTCCAAAATCTGTTAAAAAGGACTATAAGAGACAACACTGATGCTTGAGGCCCATTTCATATTAAGTTTGGCAACTGAGACAGACGTAATGGCTCAGTTTAAATGTTTAAAATGTTTCTTGAGCTAAAGAATTCTACTTCAGTTGATATGCACATTGATGCATAACTGTAATTCAAGTATTCTGTAGACTGAGGAAAAGTTTCACTGAGTGAGTTCACGCCCAGCCTGGGCTACAAAGCGAAAACATATCTTAAAAAAGAAAAACAAGGCAAAACAGAAAAAGAAATGACAACCCAAATAACAACAGACAAACAGACACAAATAAACTAATCCCTTGATAGATGGTTCAATGGTGTCGGTCTTTCCCTGCAACATTCTTGAAAACTTCTGTGCCCATTAAATTTCTCTGAATATTGAAAGGATCTCCTGACCCAATCTGAGACCTCAGATTCCCTGCTATAATACTGGATATGATTAACATCAATTATCCTCTGTGTTTTTAACCATTATGACAGCCACAGATCTTGAAAGATATTTCTGGATGATGAAGAGTGAATGCCTTCCTGTTCATATAATTCCTCAGCTACTACAGAGAGCAGACGTTCCATGCAGTCAACCCGGGTGTGCCTCTGGTGGTGAGTAATTACTGAATTTTGAATACACATGTCTTGGGATTTTAAAGACCTATAACAAATCAATAAATGTATATAACTATTTTGGAAAATTCATGTTGAATATTAAATAAGTAAGTACAAATTATTTCTGTTTCATCATCCATTCAAACATTTTTTAGTACTAATATAACTGTCAAATAAGGCATGCTATTGGAGAGAACTGAAGCAAATAGAGTTTATCATAGTTTTTGACAGCTTGTGAAAGGACTCTCGTGCAAACCTTTTTTATTAGTGGACATACCAAAAAAACTCTAGAACCAAAAAGTAAAGATTCCTTGTTTTATATAGCACAGTCAAACATAACCAATTATAGACTTGGGAGCAATATAGTTGATCCTTAGATGAGAGCTACTTCAGCTTTACACATTTAAAACAATGATAGTTAAAAAACAAACAAACAAACAAACAAACAAAACCTAGCCACTCTGCTGGGAAGAAGCCAAATATCCTGTAGGTGAACCACAACAGTCGAAATTGGAGCGGGAGCCAGCTTCAGCTTCTCTTGACTTATGATCCAACTCACTAACCCTAGCATTATGCTGTCTTGAAAGAGAATTTCCCAACACCTATTTGGGCTCCCTACTTTGAGTCTAGTTCCCTGAAAGCAAATACTGGAAGCAGTCTGTGATATAAGTGGGTGGAAGACCTTTGTGAAGGGACCGAGAAAGGAGAAGTGGGCATAGGAAGGAACGAGTCCTTGTGAAGCCATTAGTAGCCACTGGAAGATCCACATTGGATGCTGACTATCAAACTGCCAGAGTGAAAATGGCTAGTCCATTTCTATTTCTGCCTTGCTCAGCCATTAGATCTGAACTTTCCTGGAAGGATATTCCCCAGATGAAATAGATCTTTGTAATTTAGAGACCACTTGAATGTCTGCAGTCACAAAGCCGCTGTTGGACAGTAAACACTCCCTTCATATCTTGCTGGTGCATCTACGTAGAGCAGAAGTCAGTTGTCTTGGGACCATGTTGTTATACAGGAACAGTATCGATGATACACTGAAAAATTTCAAAGAAATTACATGAAAAAGTAAAAAAAAATAGTTATTTAATTTTATTCATTCACTTTGTCTATATAGTGGAAATAATTTTAAAAAATATCAAAAAATCTCTCTTTGTCTCTCTGGCTCTCTGGTTCTGTCTGTCTGTCTCTCTCTGTTTCTGTGTGTGTGTGTGTGTGTGTGTGTGTGTGTGTATGTGCTTGTGTGTGTACTTATGCATCTGTATCCTGGAGGACTGAGAACAAAGTCTTATTGAAAACTTCATACATTATCATAGTAGTGTTAATATCAATACCTAAGACCAAACCAAGCTAAGAATATCAATGAATAAATTGATTGGGAATTCTTCTGTCCAGATGATGGGATTAATATACAACTTTAATAGTGTGCTAAAAAATACCTGGTTACAGGTTAAAATGTTTAATCCTTGAGAATGTTGTTCTAAGCCCATGACAAAAAGACAGACTGTATATTTGTCTTTATATACAACAGAAAATGTAGTCAAATTTTTGGAAGTAGGAAGTTAGATGGTGTTCACCCATATTTGGTGGAATCTAAAGGGAAAGGAATCATGTTTAAGGGGGCATAGTACAGTTCTACATTTGCAAACGCAAAGCTCCCAGAGATTTGCCCCCAGAAATGACACTTGGATCTATACAGTTTCAAATAGTTAAAATGCACTTTGCATTTAAGATTAAGTTAAAGGTGGTGAGAGGGGCACCGTGAATGAGCTGGGCGCATCCTCTCCCACATAAGTGCTTACAATGGGTGGATGAACAGGAGACCATGAGTAGTAGAAATAATGAAAATAGAAGCAAGAATTGGGAATAAACTGGATAAAGCAGAATGCAGGGGCTTCTTAAAGTTCGAAGAGACAAAGATTTCCTTCCTGGAACTCCCAGAAGAAAGTTACCTTCTTCTGGAAGTAGATGCTCTGACTTAAGTCCACAAGTCTCACTTTGAACTTCTTACTTCCTGAAGTAAGAGAAAGTGATAAATTAATCTTATTTGCTAGTCACTCTATGATAATTTGTAACTATTGTAGTGTGCAAAAGCTTTGAGGTAGGAAGGCTTTTATAAGGAATCCATTGTAACTCTAGTTAGCAGAAGGCAGGCATACTATTCTTTGAGGTACTCAGGAAAGGGCTGATTCAAAGTGAGGAAATGACTTACTCAATTTTCCCTGAAAAAATAAAGGTTGGTTTAGAAAGCACTGGATTCCCCAGTGACCATGATACAACTGTTTTCGCCAGCCTTTGTGCACATCTGTTAGGATTTCCAAATACTGCACATATCTAAATTCTTTACATTTTAATTGGAAGAAATGCAATTCTTTCCATAAGCACGTTCATGTAGATTGCTTGAAATATGATTGAGCAATGTTAACCCAAATTTAGGATGATTTTGAATAACTGTATTTATATGGATACTTTGAAAGTTGTTACAGTCGTACTCTGCTTTTCTAAAGGACAAATATAGCCCAAAGAGGATCATAATAATTTCCAGAGTTGTCACTTCTCCAATGATATTTTTTCACAGGAGCAAATTATCTCTCTTTTTATGTTTTTCAAATGGAGAAACATTATGATGAGTTGGGTACAGTTAGATTTGTGCCATTCTTGTTAACACTAAATTGTATCTCATAATATTGGGATATAGATTGTATATATCTATTAAATTGTCGCCATAGCAACCATTGTGCTAAGATTCTTTTCCTTTGGAAGATATAAAGTCTATTTTATGGTGGCAATTAATATTCATAGTCTAATACAGAAATACAGAAGCAAAGGAAAAAAGTTAAATACACTGCTACATGAGTCCTTATGTTTATGCATGTTATTATATTAATGAAAACTAATGCCCAATACAATAGGTTTTTTCAGTGCTGTCTTACTTTCATTATAGACTGACAATGACTTCTTTTCTTTCTCCATGGAATAACAAGCCTCAAAACGTTATTGTTAATCTGAACAGATGATGAAAACCATTTCAAAGATACTTTATGACTAAACATAAAGTATACTAGTTATTGATAAAAGAGGATAGAAATGCTATCTTTAATGTGGGCATTTTAACTTCATGAGTTTGTGATTCGAGGTGCTTTCTCTTCTTTTGCTATATAATAATTCCATTGCTATGTAGATTTCCACATAGGTTCCTAATATTTCTCTCTTGTTTCACTTAACTCCATTAGAAAAATCTATGTCTATCTACCAGTTTTTGAGTAATATAAAATACAGGACTTTTATGCCACCTATTAATAGGGAAATGGCAAAATATGGGATGTAGACTTTATGGGCATAACATTCACATACAAATATGTAGCCTTTTAAAGCAACAATTTTATTGGAACACTTTTAAGTGTTTTATTGAACTGATTTACTGAAGATCTTTTAATAAATTTCAGTTTTATATTAGGATAATAATTTACTTTTACTACTCTTATCTAAAATAAACCTTTCACCAACTCTTGAAAAACAAGATCTCCTAGTAATATAGCAAAATATTCTAAAGCATAGAAGAGATAGTGGCTGATGTGAGCATACCAGCCTCTTTCTTCCTATAAGATATGACTCTAAAATGTAATTTTTAATATGTAAATTCTCTAGATAAACTTTTATACAGTTAGTTTACTAAAGGTTAGAAATTGATTCTTGAGTATTTTAATCAAATTCTGTTCTGTCAGAATTCTGTAGTTATTTCAGAATATATGTAAAGATTCTATTAATAGAAATTAATGCTTCCTACCTCTGCTTAAGAACCACAGTACATAATGGTTCATCATAATTATTAACTTCCCTGAATTGAAAAGTTCCTTGTACTGAGATAAGTATCTCTGGGTGTGTCTGGGATGGTATTTCTAAAGACTGTCTAAAGGGAAAAATCCAGTCCTGAATGTGTGCATACCATAGGGTAGAGCAATGAGTGAAATAAAATGGGGCAAAGGAGACATTGCAGTAGCAGAGACATAGTCCATATTCTCTCTGTGTGTCTCTCTGTCTCTTTTATTTCTCTGTCTCTCTGCATATCCCTCTCTCTGTGTGTCTCTCTCCATCTCTCTGTCTCTCTGTCTCATCTCTATCTATCTATCTATCTATCTATCTATCTATCTATCTATCTATCTATCTATTTATCTCCCCCCTCCTTCTCTCCCTCCCTCCCTACCCTGCCCCACTGTGTTCCCTCAATATTTAGATGTAAGCTACTTTATTTACTATGATATTTTTTCTGCCCTTATGGACATAAGTCTTAAAAACTGTGAGCTAAAATAAGGGAGTCTTTTCATTTTATTTGTTTATAAAGAATCTTTGTGTATCCCAGACTGGATTCAAAACTACTGATTCTCCTTTCTATACCAACAACACACTAGAGTCACAGGGAGATTTTTATCATGGACTTTGTCAGAATGATAAAAGATATGTTCACATAGTGAACATATTTTTGGATATAGGAATGTATGTGAGTCTGGTAGTGTAAATCTCAAAATAAGGGGTGTTGTTTTGTTTTATTTGTTTGTTTTTTTACCATGTATAATATTTTCTCTACAACAATTTGAAATATCTATGAATATGTATTTTTCTCTCACACAGTTTCTATTCTTTAAAGACTCATTACACGCCAGACACTGTTAATAGGGTCCCTGAGGGAGCTCACGTTCTAGTAGAGAGATAAAGATGTAATCATGTAAGAAACATAATGTCAAACACCCAGAGGTGCTGTATAGAGGACAGATGTGATGGGTAATGTGACTGCTGGAGAACACTGCTATTATTGATGGTCAGGAATATCAAAGTCTTTCTTTGAGCAACTTGAAGGTGATCTTGGTTGGGACTTCAGTAGACAGAAAATACATTTCACCTAATGGGAGCTCTGAGAAAGACTAGCAAGCATGAAGCACTGAGACGGTATGGGGAAATTAGTAATTTTCAAGCTTTCTATGGAAAAGAGAGAAAGGCTAAAGCTGAGGATGTGGAATTGAACCGGATTATATGAAGTCATGTAAATCTTCGGAGCTGAAACTGTAATTGCATTTTGAAGTACCCGGAATATTTTAAGCAGATGAATAATGATATTTTGACTACACTAAGGAAGATGTGTCCAAGGCTGCTTGTTTTGCTTGTTAGTACTCATAGTCACGAGCATCTCAGGTCTCCCAACATTATGTTTATAATTTCTTCTATCTACCTCCTCCCCTCCAGTCCTACTGTCTCCGTTTTAGAACAGGACTACTATTTCCCCCTACCTTCCTGTTCCCACTCCCTTTCTTTTCTGATCTGCTCTCATTTTGCTCTTTTGCATTGTCTTGACTTGAAAATTCACCTGCTTCCCAATATTTCTATGTTAGGTGCAGAATCCCTGTGCAGATGGATCCAGGAGGAAGTTGGTGCTTTGACCCCAGATGTCAGAAGGTCAGGGAAAGTGGATTAGCTTTGAAATATTGGCATGAAGAATTGAGTTTTTCAATCGAAGAGATTCACTTTTAAGAAAAATTTAATCTTGAGTTGATCCAAAAATAAGGACTCAATTTTATAGCAAGGATGATGAGCACCCAGCTTCTTTTTAGTTCAGCCTTTCCTGGACCAAATATCACCAATAAATATGCAGATTATTAATACTCCAAATCCTCATAAGGGATATAATACCTTTGGGCTCCCTTTGTTTTGAAAGGTTGGATTCTGAAAACAAATCATGATCACATAAGTGTGGTGTTATGAACGTCAGAGGTGCTTAGCAGTGGGATTCTGCAAATATTGAAGGGTACATGAGTATCTATTTAGCTTCCACTGGGATGATCCCAGTCAGGTTTTAACTTCCTTTAAATCTGGGCCGGTATTGTACAAGGCACTGGGTTATTCAGGACACTCTTCGGCTTAGTGGAAATGACGACAGACAGGTTTGTGCATCGCTGGGTGATAACACTCACCAACACACTGAGCTGTAAGTTTATACACAGTAATTAATCCTGCACCTGGGAACAGTACAAACAGGCCTGATGTCCTCTTTGGCTCAAAATCATTTGTCAGTGTAGCTTTGTCTATCTCTAACTGGAAATAAAGGACCATACTTGGTAGTTACCAGATCCTGCTGAAAATAGGTCATTATTCTTTGCTCTGTTCTCAACTTTCCTTGTAAGTATTCAAAAAGACACAGTGTTAGTGTGAGTCTAAGGATATAAGAATTAATGTTTTCATCATGCTGTGGGTCAAGTATACTCTTGGTTCATCTCCTGGAGTGGCTGTGCACCTGTGTGGTATTGTCTACTTGTGGCTGTTTCCATGACAACCAAGAATGCAACCATTTTGAAAGGGAACAGAATGGTCAAGGCAGCAGACTGATAGCTTTTTACCATAACCACACAAAGATTCTTATCCATGTAAAACTAGAGTTTTAATGTTTTCCTTGAAATGATGTAGTCAACCTACGTCAAGAAGGAGGATTGCTTCTTCAAGTTTCTTCCTAGAAGGATCTGTGCTTACTCCTGCTGTTCAGCATAGCAATGCTGCAGGTGTGCCAGCAAAATATTCAGCCACTCTCATATCCTGGCCAGAAAGAGGTACTGAGGTGTCCAGGATAAAAGACATGGGATTAACTCAGATCTGAAACTTCCATTAGACTTGTTTTTAACAAACATTCATAACCTTGTTCTTAGTATTTTAGTACACTAAACCCCATAGGATTAATTTTATCACTTTCCCAGCATGCAGTTAGTGTTGAATATACTCATATTTCATAGTAGAAGTCTAGAACGTTTCTCCCTTTAAAATATCCAAACAGCAGCTCTCTTTTCTCTTCCTCAAACCAATATCTGCTAATTAATGTTTTACTTTCTGTTTTTATGACTTTGATAGATACTCTTGGTACCTCACGTTAAGAGGATCATATAACACGTGTCTCTTTGTGCTGGCCTATTTAACTTAGTATAATATATACAAAATTTTTGTATGTGACAAATGTTTTCCTTAAAGGTGATTAACATTCCATTACACTTATGAAGTGCCACCCTTTCTTTCATGTGCCGAATTTATGTTTTACTTTCCACAAAGTAAAAAGTGGTAAATCATTTTTTCTCAGATCATTATTGTTATCATTTATTGAAGTTAAAACCACCCAGTGGAAGAAAGATAGCACTTTCAACAAATGGTGCTGGTTCAACTGGAGGTCAGCATGTACAAGAATGCAAATTGATCCATTCTTATCACCATGTACAAAGTGGATCAAGGACCTCCACATTCAAACCAGATACACTCAAACTAATAAAAGAAAAAGTGGGGAAGAGTCTCGAATAAATGGGCATTGGGGGAAATTTCCTGAACAAAACACCAATGTCTTATGCTCTAAGACCAAGAATCGACAAATGGGATCTCATAAAACTGCAAAGCTTCTGTAAGGCAAAAGACACTGTCATTAGGACAAAATGACAACCAACAGATTGGGAAAAGATCTTTACCAATCCTACATCTGATAGAGGGCTAATATCCAAAATATACAAAGAACTCAAGAAGTTTGACTGCAGAGAGCCAAATAATTCTATTAAAAATGGGGTACAGAGCTAAACAAAAATTCTCAGCTGAGGATAATCGAATGGCCAAAAAGCACCTAAAGAAATGTTCAAAATCCTTAGTCATCAGGGAAATGCAAATCAAAACAACCCTGAGATTCTACCTCACACCAGTCAGAATGGCTAAGATAAAAATCTCAGGTGACAGCAGATGGTGGCAAGGATGTGGAGAAAGATGAATACTACTCCATTGTTGGTGGGATTGCAAACTGGTACAACCACTCTGGAAATCAGTCTGGAGGTTCCTCAGAAAATTGGACATTCCACTACCTGAGGACCCAGCTATACCTCTCTTGGACATATACCCAAAAGATGCTCCAATATATAACAAAGACACATGCTCCACTATGTTCATAGCAGCCTTATTTATAATAGCCAGAAGCTGGAAAGGACTCAGATGCCATTAAACAGAGGATGGTTTAAAAAAATGTGGTACATCTACACAATGGAGTACTACTCAGCTATCAAAAACAATGACTTCATGAAATTCATAGGCAAATGGAATGAAGTAGAAAATATCAACCTGAGTGAGGTTACTTAATCACAGAAAAACACACTTGATATGCACTCACTGATAAGTGGATATTATCCAAAAACTCAAATTACCCAAGATGCAATCTACAGAAGCTCAAGAAGAAGGATGACCAAAATGGGGATGCTCCCACTCCTTCTTAAAAGGGGAAAAATATCCATAGGAGGGGATATGGAAGCAAAGTTTAGAGCAGCGACTCAAGGAATGGCCATTCAGAGCCTGCCCCACATGTTGTCCATATATATATATATATATATGTATATATATATATATAGCCACCAAACTAGATAAGATTGATGAAGCTAAAAATTGCATGCTGAAACGAACCGGATATAGATCTCTCTTGAGAGACACATCCAGAGCATGTCCAATACAGAGGTCAATGCTAGCAGCAAACCACTGAACTGAGAATAGGACCCCCTTGTGGGGGGAGGAATTAGAGGAAGGATTGAAAGAGTTGAAGGAGCTTGCAACCCCATAAAAACAACAATGCCAATCAACCATAGCTTCCAGGGACTAAACCACTACCGAAAGACTATACATGGACTGACCAGGGCTTCAACTGCATATGTAGCAAAGAATAGACTTGTTGGGGCACCAGTGGAAGGGGAAGACCTTGGTCCTGCCAAGGTTCGACCCCCAGTGCAGGGGGATATGGGGAGGCAATAAGGGGGATGTATAGGGGGAATACCTGCATGGGAGAGGGGTAGGGGAGGGAATGGGGACTTACGGACAGGAAACTGGGATGGGGAATAACATTTGAAATATAAGTAAAGAGATATATCTAATAAAAAATTAAAAAAGAAAACTATTATACATTACACATTTTTATTACTATTATTTAGAGAGTTATACTCAAGTAGAGAGGATGTTCGAGATATAAAACATGGACTCTGGTTTTATCTTTAGTGTCGTTTTTTCTTATTATATTCAAATAATCTATTTGCTCTGGGGCCACGACACATCATCTATGTTATGAATTCTCCCTTACCTGAGTAGGTTTGCTGAAAAGATATGGAGGAGACTTATTCCTCAGATATGTATCTATAATTCCTCAGGTCCTGATGCTCAAAACTCAGACAGTATTGCTCTCATGAAGCCTCATTCCGCTTATCTTTTTTTTTTCTTATTTCTTTTTTTCTTTTTTTACACTCCAGATTTTACTTCCCTCCTGGTCTGTCTTCTGATTGTTCCACATCCTATACCTCCTCCCGCCCACCAATGTCTCCACAAGGATGTCCCCACCCTACCCATCCACAAGACCCCTAAACCCCTGGGGCCTCCAGTCTCTTGAGGGTTAGGTGCATCTTCTCTGACTGAACCCAGACCCGGGAGTCCTTTGTTGTATACGTGTTGGGGGCCTCCTATCAGCTGGTGTATGCTGCCTCTGCTGATCTTTAATATGGACTGAAGCTATTCCAGAATTGGTTAAGAAACTGATGAACATTTTATACCTTTGAAGTTATTATATTTAAACATTTTGTTACTAAAGCTAGAATTTTGTTGTATTCTAGATTTTTAATTTCAGATATGCCAACCACTTCCTTCTTTCCCCCATTTCTAAAGGCATCATAGACCCCAATTACCTTAGATCCTAGTCATCTACAGTATTGAATTGGACAAGGACCAGGGCTTGTTTGAGATTTTTTTATGTCTTGTACTTTTGGCTCTAAATACTTTTTCTCTGTACTTTCTGAGTACCAAATAAGAGACTGATTTTATCACTAAGGACCTATAACAGTGCAGCTGTCAATGTACTAATAGATACAGCAATAGGTATTGAGAGGCGAATATTGGGGTTGGGGATTTAGCTCAGTGGTAGAGCTCTTGCCTAGGAAGTGCAAGGCCCTGGGTTCAGTCCCCAGCTCCGAAAAAAAGAAAAAAAGAAAAAAGAAAAAAAAAGAGAGGCGAATATTTTGAAGGACTCCAGATAACAAATATATTGATACAAATATAAATTATGCTCATTTTTCTTACTTTTCTTAAAGTTGAGGGTAAAAACAAAGCACTTATATTAAGTATTAGAAGACTATCAATTAAAAATGTTATTACTTGTAAAGACACATTATTAATTAAGTTATTGAGCAAGAGACAAGGAGAGAACCCATCCAACAGCTTGAATATCCTTTCAAAAGTTTACTGAAGCTCACTCAGGTGACCACAGCATTCGCTCCACCCTTGTGTTGGGATAGAGTGAGCGAAAGAAATCAGAAAGTGTCAACTTGGCTGGATGAGAGGATTGTTCAGGTAAAAGTTAGATTTATAGCAGTTTGATGATGTACATCTTAAGTTGAATTCAGTTACATAAACTTGTATTTCTTTTAGATAATACTTAGAATCTGACCATATTTAGTGTAACTTGCTAAGTTATAAACATGACATGTAGTTCACCAATACTATTTTGAATGTAATTCAGCAATACTAATAAATACCTGTTATTGTGAATATCTGAGTGTGCGCTTAGCAAAAAAAAATTGAAAATCAACACATACATATTTTTCCATGTATGGTAACAACTAATGCATTCCAGTACTGCAGAGATGGAGATCTGAGGACCAGGAGTTTGAGGTCATCCTCAGCTGCTCAGCAAGTTGGACAGAATGAACTATGGAGACTCTATCTCAAATCGCCAAACAGAGACAACAAACTCCCATTTCTTTCACCAAAAATACCTTGAAAACCTGTTTTATTTCATCAATTACCCATTACTTATTCACATAGTTTGGTGCTATTAATTGAAAATATAATTTTTCCAAGCATACACTTGACAGACAATATATTAACAAATAAAAACAAAAGCTCAAAGAACTTTTAAAGGTATTTTAGAGAAGGTATCTTATTCTATCTTTATGAACCTTCTATCTTTGTAAAGATGGGTGATGCCTGCAGCTATTCAATTTGAAGTGATGAGAAACCTAACTAGAGAAATTCCCACTGAGCTAGAAATCTATGTGCATATTTATTGAATTAATCTTGTGCAGATTTATTTGTTTTTAAGAGCATTTTTTGCTTATAAGCATACAAGCATTTGTAAACAATTTAGGCCCTCTTCTTGTTTGCAAACACTAGGAATGAAACACAAAGATACTTCCAAAAGGCCATGGAATTATGTAAAATAAAGAAAAGACCATTTAACCTTGCAATGTTTATGTAAATTTAGAAGGACATGATGTGCAACAAAATATAGCAGTTGATAAGTCTTGCTCTAATGCAAAGAATGTAATGTTAGTTTTTAAGCCTTTTAATCCTGTGTGTGTACATGTGTGTGTGTGTGTATGTGTGTTTATGTGTGTGTAATTGGAGAGAAGGTGTCCAGGAAGATTCTTTAAAACTTACAGTAAGATTCTTTAAAACTTACAGTAAGATTCTTTAAAACTTACATAAGTAGAGCAAAGTGTATAAACTTTATGGAGTCATGAATGGAGTTGAGTAAACATGCCATACTTATCACTTAGACTGAGAAAAGGAGAAGAACAAAAGGAAGAGAGAGTACTCAGAATATTTTAATATAAATAGCACATGCAATATAGAATAGAAAAAATAAAACAAAGTGGGGGGGTAAAAGAAAATGAATCTGGGTTTTCTTGCTAAGGCACTGCATACTTCACTACACCACACACTCATACAATGTCTCAGTTGCTTCTGCCTTACCATATAGATTTCTCAGCAGTGGTCCCTGTGCTTCTTTCTCTTTTTGCCCAGCTTCCTTTCAGAGATGTTGCTGTGGATATTCACAGACTGTGATGCTTTTTCCCTATCCTTAGGTTGTCTTTCGTGACTTCCCATTAGTCAATATTCCTACTAGTTCCTCTAGTGAGAAGTTCTTCTTTTAAAGAGAGGGAAATCTGAAACACACTAGCATGTATGTGCCATAATCCTGACACACCAATGTGACATGTGATTCACCGGTATCACATGTCTACCACAATCCGAGGACCTGCTTGAGCTTCTACTTCTTTTCTCTTATTTTAGAATGAAAGATGTCCACTCATAGGAAGCCAAAATCCTCCCTAAACCAACCCATAGTACAAACTTAGAATACCAAATGAGGAGCAGCATCAGAGAGGTCTTAAACACATGTGGCAAGAATAGATGTAGAGAGGTCCTTTGAGGAAATGCATTAGAAGGTTTGACAAAATGAAAACATCACAACTCAATAACCCAATACCTCTGCTGATCCTAGGAAGTATACTCAAGAAAAGTAGCATCTAAGAGGACACATGCTGAGATGTTTATAGAGTCCAACACATGCTGAGATGTTTAGAGCAGTACAATATTTAAAGAGGCCATCATGTCCATTGTCATTCAAATGGCAACTTATGATGTATTTATAGAACGAGTTTGACTTAGCAATAAAATGGGGCTACTGTTGCCTTTGCAGTATTATGGATGAAGGTTACTGATAAAAGGTAAGCAAAGATGATTATGAAAGACTCTATAGACTCTGGGGTGTTAATGCAGTTAATAAAGTGCCACCTTGAAAGTATGAGGACTAGAGTTTGACTTCCAGAACCCACCTTTTTTTTTAAAAGCCAAGCATGGTGGTTTCTACTTCTAAATTAAGCACTAGGGAGACTGAGACAGATGGGGCTCCTTGTCCAGCCAACCTAGCCTAGTTGGCCAGCTTCTGTGCAAAGAGAAACTTTAACAGGAGCTGAATCACGCCTAAGGGATGACATCTAAAATGTCCTCTGACCTCTCCAGACAGACAGACAGACTGACTGACAGACAGACACACTATATGCCATACACAATGACTGACCTGCACTCACATGTGCACCTAAAGGAGTGTATCATATATGACATTCTGTAAAAAGTTTAGAAGAACCCAAACTAATTGGCAGTGAAAAGTAGTGAGAAGTGTGGCTAGCTGTGGCATAGGAGAGGTGGAGGCATACGAAAATCTATTGTTTTAAGTTTAAAAAAGAAATCAAGTAAGACTTCTGGGACAATGGAAATTTGGATGGCACAAAAAAGTAGCAGAGTTTGAGTTAATTAGAATATATCTCAGGCTTAGAGGTGCTCAGTTTACCCCCCTGGTGACAGTTTGAGATTCTGTGCAATTACTTAGCTATAATAGTGCAGAAATTTAGTAATCAGCAAACAGGATACTGGAAGTTCAGCAATGTGAACAATATTTCTATCATAAAAGAATGTTCCAGAGCACATTGCTCTTGCTGAGAACCCTAGCTAGAATATGGCTCCCAATTCCGACAGAAAGCAGCTCCCAACTTCCTGTAACTCTAACCCCAAGGAATCTGACATCTTCTTGTCTTCAAGGACACTATAACTCATGTGCACCTCCTGACACACACACACACACACGCACGCACGCACGCACGCACGCACGCATACATAGACACACACACAATTTTAATATAACTTTGAAAAGAATGCTCCCTAGTCAGAGAAGTGAATCCTTTTTTTGTGTTGTTTTGTACGCCTTTGAAAAGCAAAATTCATATACTTTAACTAAATAAGCAAAAATATCTTTTCAAATTAACTTCTATTTCTTTGAGCTTAGCAAGTATCTTTGACAGGCCAGGAAGTTTTCAATCTAGCTACCACATGGCTTGCTTTCTACACTAACTAGTTTTTATTTTGAAGCTTAGCATTTATAAATTGTTGTTTGATTTTAAACTCTGTAACAATCCTGCCAGTAGACACGTGACTTCATCACAAATCTATAAGCTAACGACATGAAACTTGGAAAATTGCAGTTATTCAGCAAGTAAATTCCTAATGCAATTCAAGTCCTAGTTGCCTTATACTGGATCCAGGATGTAACACTCCCTTTTTCCACAGAAATGTTCCTTGTCAGATGCCATCCTTTGAAGACAACAACTGTGATCAATTATGACATAGCACCCCATCACTCTCCATGTGAAGGCAGATTCCTCTTACTGCTCAAAGCACCTCATTCCAGCATTTTTATCCCCAGAAAAACTTCCCATTAGTGGGCATCCTAATGCACACCGACTTTTCAGACTTTTGGAAATCCTTACAGGAGTTTAAAGATGTCCCAAACCTGCTTTGTATTGAAAGGTTTTCTCTCCTAATGATGCAAATCCACCAGATTCAGCCTTATGAAAAATACTCACATTTTACTGAGAGTGCTGAATATATTTTACATTTCAAACTCTTTTATGCAAGGAACATTTTTTTAAAAAGTTTCTTGAAAATGTAGTTTATAATTGAGTAGATGGTAACGATAAACTTAACAAAACCTTCCAGTTCTGTTTTTCTTAAACGTTAACTTAGTATTATAGATTGTTATCATAGTTGAAGTAATGAGTTCAGAACTCTGTACAGTCAACACAATTTTGCATATTTATTTATATAAACATGTAAATTTTGTTTGATTATTAAGATAACATAGGGTACAGTTGTGTAAATATCTATTAAAATGTTTGATAATTTATTTCATAACTTACGATATGTCCATGTAACACCAAGTAATTTATACTTTTTACCAACTGAGCAGAATTTGATCAATAGTAAGAATTTGTGTGAACTTCGTTAAGAAAATTGGTGAATGCATAAGGCTCAGACTCATGGCTCTCATCTGCAGATACACTTTGGAGTCATCTGGGAAACATAAAAAGATGCCTTAGGTGTGGCCCCAGTTTATCAGCTTTTATGTAGCTGAAATGGACTGTAGCCTGAAGAATGGGATTAGAACAAATTCTCTTCCACATCTAAGGTTAATCACCTCTTTCCTAATGCATTTGTTTTCCCCTAAATGGAACATTCCTAAACAAAATGTAGGACAACAAAACATAAACAAACAAAGAGAGATTATGTATAACCCATTACACCCACTATTAAGGCTCCCCTTTTGAAAAGAGCTTATTCTCTATGAAAGGAGGTAAGAAAAAACTTACTCTCACCCATCTAGGTACATGTATGATGTTAGCTATGGATGTTGGGTATGTGTCAAGGATAGTTCAGCCCTTTAGGGCTATGACTCTTCTTCAGAATGCTAATAATTTTGGAATTCATTTTTTTATTTAAAGATTCAAGTTCATATCAGTAGCTTCTGAAGTGCATCTGTCATTCAGTATCCATGAGGAGATATTTCTAGGATTCCTATGGATATTGAAATTAAAGGTTTAATTTTAAATGGTGCAGTATCTACATACAGTCTCCATGCATATGCTCATATACTTTAATTATATCTAGTTACTATAAACACTAAATATAATGTAAATGTTATGTAAATAATCATATTTGATTGTTTAGGGGACAATGAAACAATAAGGTCTGTACAGCCCAAGAAACAGATATCACTTTGCATCTATTTAAAATTGAAGTTTGGTTGAATTCATAGTACAGAACATTCAGTTATGAAGAGAGTTTATGGGGTGACAGCCTGCAGGTTTAATCCATTTTGAGTGCATGACACAAAAAAGGAAATGCCTCCCCCAAGGTATTTTATGACTCACACTTCCAAAGGAAAAACTTCTAGGGTAACTAATGGGTAAATTATAAATAAATATAACTTGTAACTTGTGACTTTTAACTCCTTAAGCTATGGGGAATACTATGGTAATTGTAGACAGGAGAGTGAGAGGAGTCAGTCCTCCTCAAATCACTCTTTTAGTTGTCAGCACATTTTAATGAAATGCCAGTTTTTTCATGCTAAATTCTGAAGGGAACATCTGGGAACCTATTTCACTCCCTAAGGGCTTCTAAACTAAAATAAAGTCTCCATTTTGCAGAGCTCAGCACTCTAAAAGTTCAAGAGGTAAGAAACACTTCCAGAGTCTATAGACATTGAGGTATATCTGAAAGTAAAAGTTTTGGTCATGTTTGACATCACAGGCCCAATGTTGTCATCTGACAGGAGCATAACATCGGCTTTGCCATTGCCAATGTTGGAGATTTTAAATGAGTTTTTAAGTTAGTTATGTGCTGGTTCATCAACATGGATACCAAGTTCTATTCACTAACATGGAAGAGAGAAGTTAAGTTGACCTAAACTTAACATGAAGATTTTTAAAGAAGAAAATCTAAATTATTTTGAATATGTTATATCTCTAATTTCATGAAGTGAAAGATTTGAAAAAAAAATCCACGGTAACAAACTTTTAAATAAATATAAAGTTTGAGAATATTTGCTTAACTCCGTAAGGAACTAATGCATTTGTCTTTTCAGTTTCTGAACATGCCTTTGTTTTCATGGAAGATGTGATATGTCATTAGAGGTTACTCTACTTGATCTGAAGCTCAAGGTTTCATTGAAAGTGCATTTCTTGCTTTTCCATAAGACGTGCTGTAATGTGGTAAAAGAGAATTTTTAGGTTTCGAAGTTTAAGTTGCAGATTTTAGAATGATATCGTGTTTCTTTGATGGTTGTATAATCTTAATGTCTCTTGACTTACCATAACCATTAGATTTAAAGCCATCCAATGAAAGAAGTTTGCTGTACGGATTACAATTGTCATGTCTTCCGTCTTCCTAGTACTTTCTTAAAACCATAGAAATCATTTTAAAGCGTTTCTCATACGAGCTAAGTTAGTAATTCCTTTATTCCGCTCTTTTATATGAGGAGGCACAGACTGAATGCTGACCTATTGTCATATTTGATTAGTTTTATCATAAAATGTATGTAAGTTGTCCAGTCTAAATGGGTATCTTCATTTAGTAATTTTGTTTGCCAAGATGGAGCTTTAGTGGCAAGAAATATGGGAGAAATTTATTCGTAAATATGTGGGCAAGGATTTTTGAGTTTTTTTAGAAAAAAAAGAACTAAGCCAACATCACAAAAATAATAGGAAATGTGAACTTACTTGAAAAATGGTTCAATGGATCAATAAACATCATCATTTAAGATCTGGTTAACAAAATATACAAGATGACAAAATAATTATATGTAAATATTAACAAAAAGTTTTACTCCCCTTTGGCTTTGACAGTATTTATAGCACATAGTGAGGGTCTTACCTTTATCACTACTTATAATTTCAGTGAGCCTGTACCTTATTATGTAATGCTACAGTTAATCAAAAAGAATTTACCTTGAAAGATTATCAGATAATAATTTTTATTGTGTTAAAATAAGTAAGTGTTCTATATTTTCTTAACTAATAATGATGATGTCATTTTAGATGAAATGTAAATAAAATTTATATTTTCATTCTCTATTAATAATATCAATTATGAGCTATTTCTTCAAAATAAGAATATTATTTTATAGTTACATACATTGGTATCAATGCTTAATTGTTAATAAATATATATTACAATCATGTTCTTAATGTAACTAGATCTTACAACTACTTAGAGTTCACAGTTACATTGAAAGACTACTTATTTGAGCTATTACTTTTTGTTTAAATAAAAAAACCTAATTAATTTAAAGAAGAGAGGTAAATCTTGTGAACAAAGTGTTTTGTTTTCTTATCCTAAACTAAAATTAGATTCGTATTTTATTGCTGGAAAAACTGCACAGATACATACTTTGAAGCAAGCAATTATTTTGGTGGATAAAGAAAGGTGCACTTTGGCTCCTGGTCTTAGAGCACATTTTTACATTTAGTTGCAACTGTTGTCTTGGGCCTGTGATGATCAGACATCTAGGCTTGAACACATGACTAAGAATACTTCACGTAGTAGCAGCCAGGAAACAAATGGGGAAGCAGGAATTGATTGGAGTCCAATGTTTCTTTTGAACTTATTTCTTCCAGAGACCTAACTTCTCCCTCTAGGCTTCTCATTTTAAATGTTCTACCATCTTCCAATAGGACCAGAGATTGACAGACAGCACTTTGGGGTTCTTTGAAAATTCAAACTACAGTACTCAGAGTTGTCAAAGATACCTGTGGTTCTTTATTTTATTTTTCACTGTAAATAGTTGTGGTTGTTAACACTGTCCTATGGGTACTTGATCTAAATTGTGATTAAAACAAACAGTAAGTATTCAATAATTGTCATGTGCAGTACAATAGCAAATGAATATAAATTATAAGTTTAGCTATTTATACATTTTTTTTGTAAAAGGACATCCTTGGTACTGGTTATCAAGTATTGTTGGTATGGTCAATTGCTGTGTAAACCTGAGTTTGAGCTCCAATGACCACATAAAGAGTCAAACATGAATGCGTTGGTACCTATAACCCTAGTAGTATGGGTAGCACAGGCAGACGGGACATGAGGCTTGCTGACCATTAGCCTAAACTTTATCTCAAGTTAATAAAGTGGAGAGTGAAAGAGTAAGAACATTAGTGTCCTTCTTATTGCCTGCACGTGTTCATGTGCATATGCTACACACACCCCCCCACACAAATACATACTGCATACATGATATGCCATTATTAATATCCATATAATACATAAGTTTGCTTCATATGAAATTTAAAATATTATGTTTTTCTTCTTATATTTTGGTAACTATAATTATAAATGAATGATAATTGACTTAAGGTTTAGAAGAGCTAAAAAATGATTGTTTCTTCAATAAAATTTCCAATTATGAGTCCAGTAACTGACTTTTATTTTTAAACAGTTTTAGGATATATGATATTAGTATGATTATAGACTTTGGAACAAGTGTTATTTGAAATAGATGGAGACAGATAGATAGAATGTATGAATACATTTTTGTATTTATACATATATATATAGGCATACATGTCCATGAAGATGCATGTGCATGTAGTGAGCATGTGTTTTATGCTCAATGTTTACATCAGATATATTTGTCTACTCTCTCCACCTTATTTTTCAAGGAAGGGTCTCATGATGAACCTGGAGCTCACCAGTTCTGGTTCGTGTAGCTAGCCAGCTTGCACCGGGGATGCCCTGTCTCCATCTCCAGAGTGTTGTAATTGCAGATAGCTATAATGTCTGCCTGACTAGTGAATCTGAACTCTGGTTTTCATGGTTATGCAACAAGTACTTGAGCTGCTAAGCTATTTTATCAGCTCTAAAATTCATAATTCAAAATTCATAATCTATATCATTTTACACCACAATGTATGCTTACAACTAGAGGGCATCCTTAATTAAGTATTAATACAATATTTTACAAGTTTTATGTATTTTATCCAACATAATTATGTGAGTTAGAATACTTTTGCTGTATTTAAATGTCATTAAGTAGAATTTAAGCTCTCAGTCATTGTACAAATAAATGTAACAGTCAGCAATGACTAGGTTAGCCTGATCACTAAGTCCTGCGATTTGAACCACGTTCATGCATACTGAACTGATTTAGAAATAAAATCTCAAACTCTACTCTAGATCCTGACCAGCTCTAGTGCCTATGAATCACAATAATGACCAGCATATCACACTAGTAACCCTAACGGTGCAATAGTGGTACGCACATGTTAAAGTTAACTAATGGCTTCTGAATTGAACTTAAGACCCACTCAGCAAAAGGGAAACCATGCCCAGTTTTTGAAACCTAGATAACTAATTATTCTGTGTTAGTGAAGTCATGGTTTGGAGGAAAATCTACAGTAACTAATTTACTAAAATGGCATATTCCTTAGTAACAATCTGTAACATTGTCCCTATATACCCTCAGATAAATATAGTCTTCATCCCTCATCAAGGAGGGGTGCATTTGCTTTGAAACAAATGCAAACTATTACAGGAAGCCACATCCAGTCAATACACAGTTGTGTGTCCCAGTTTCAGTGGATATATTTAAAAAACAGTCGCACATGTAAAGCTCAAAGAACATTGGGAGAGGGGAATGGAAAGATTGTAGGAGCCAGAGCATCATGGAGTTTGCTGTGAGATTGTGTCTCAGTGTGTGTGTAGTATAAGTAACTACTGTTATAGAGATCCCACTGGATAAGACCACTCAGACACCATTTACAGGCAACTGAAAGTCTTTATTACAGCTTCTTGGACTACACTCAGAAACAAGTATTCAAGAACCAAGTGTAGCACTGAGTGGTTAGAGCAAAAGTTTTTACAGGCTAAAATCATGTCCTGGTATCTCCCCAACTTTGTAAGGTTTTTTCTGAAAATGTTCTAATTTTTCCAGCCCAGTAAAACATTTGTTTACATGAAGGCACCCTGCTGCATTCCAAGAATTTGGTGACTTGTAGCAATGACCCCTTCCCCCTTTTCCTTCATTTACTGTGTGCTAATCTTTTGAGACAAGCAAGTTGACTAAGAGAGTTCCAGACCCCATTCAATGGAGAAAAAATACGGTTACCACTAGAATTAGAATAAAAACAAAATATACTTCCTGTGTTTGCATACTCATTTTTCTGAGCATATCCTCTTGATTAAGAATAAGGGGTTTGCTTCTTTGTAACACACACACACACACACACACACATACACACACAATTCACATGCATACACCCATATTTGATATTTATTTATTTATTTATATAGGGTAGAAGACATGTAAAAAAATTAATGAAAAAAGAGGCCATGAATTTGACAAACATCAAAGAGGAGTATATGAGACTGTTTGTAAGGAGGAAAAGGAAAGGAGAAATGATATAATTATGATTGCATAAAGTTAAAGAAATAATCTAAAATTAAAATAAAACTTACAACAAAGATATGAAACACTATATACAATTACATCATTTCCCCCTTCTCTTGTCTTCCTTCAACCTCTCCCATCCCTCTCCCATCAACCCTGTTGTGTCCTCTCAGGTTCACCACCTCTTTTTGGGTGAATTGCAATTGTACTTGCAATTATAATTAATTGTTACTCTTTCACACTCATTATGGAATTACATGTTGGTATATGAGTATAACATTTTGAGTCTGTTTAGTGTTGCGTTTGTGTATATGATTTCAGGGCTGACATTTTGTATTATAGAACCAAGGCTCTCTTTCCTAGGGAAGATTACTTCTCCTGAGTTTACCATTCCTTATTATTCTTTGTCTATGAGTGAGGCTCTATGAGATTCTCCTACCCACATTGGAACGTCTATTGATTATTGTCTCCGTGTTTAGGTTCTGCTTAGTCAGCCATATTTTCATGGTATCATAGGTTAAATTTCTCTGCTGTTTTTTTTTTTTTTTTTTTATTAACTTGAGTATTTCTTATATACATTTCGAGTGTTATTCCCTTTCCCGGTTTCCGGGCAAACATCCCCCTCCCCCCTTCCCTTCCTTATGGGTGTTCCCCTCCCCACCCTCCCCCCATTGCCGCCCTCCCCCAACAGTCTAGTTCACTGGGGTTCAGTCTTAGCAGGACCCAGGGCTTCCCTTCCACTGGTGCTCTTACTAGGCTATTCATTGCTACCTATGAGGTCAGAGTCCAGGGTCAGTCCATGTATAGTCTTTGGGTAGTGGCTTAGTCCCTGGAAGCTCTGGTTGCTTGGCATTGTTGTACATATGGGGTCTTCTTGAAAACAACCTCACTGCAGAGCCCTCTAGATTTTATAACTTTATCTCTTCTTTGCAATGTTCCCAAAGACTTGGGTGTAGGAGTTGTGCTGTACAGTTATCTGTTCTGGCTGTCACCCCATAATCTATTTATTCTTTCTGCACTTTGATCAGTTGTGGTTTTCTGAAATGGTCTCTATGTGTTTCAAGTAGTCACTTTTTTTGATGAAAGTGAGAGCTACACTTATCAGATAAAGGCAGAGGCCTGGGTCCAGAGGTAGGCCTGTGAGTTATGGAAACAGCAGCATGGTAATGGAGGTTAGATGGAAGTGGTAAGGAGAGAGTTACCAGAAAAAAGGTAGTTTGTAGGCCTCATGTCTGGAGGCAGGTCTTTAGGAGTGAGATGGCTGTAGGGGCGGAAGGGATAGTGGAGGGACTTACTAAGTCCTGGCCAAGAGTTATCAACACTGTGAAGGTCATTAGAAAAAAGTGTCAGCCACAGGAAGCTCTAGGACAAATGATAACTGAACACAGTGAATGTGTCTTGACTGTGAAGGTTGGAAGGCAATGGATACTTCCCTAATAGCTAATCTAGTTCAAGCTATTATAAACAGATGATCTAATTCCTACAAATTATAACAGAAATGGTGGCATTAGGGAAAGTCTTGGAAATATTAATAAAATTGATGCTTTATTGATTGAAAATACTTAATTGATATCAAATTAAGTCTTTCTTATTTTGTCCCTAGGCTATTCATTATACTTTTTTAGACATTCAAATTTTATTGAAAATTGGATTCAGTTCTCAGAAAAAAGACAAGCTGTAAAAAAGCCAACACATCTTTCTTATTTTTTTAATTTGTATTCTCACATGTCAAGCAAACTCATTAAAACAGAGTTTAGAATACTGCAGTAAGAAAGGACCAACTATTCAGTAAGGTTTTTCTTAGTGGATGAAAGCTAACATGCAATTATTTCTAAATTTAAAAGAGAAATGCATACACTACAATATTATTCATCATAACTACTTTGAGTACATTACTTTGAATTTTGTATGTGATATCTGTCTCCGACACAATCTGTATTTGAAGATATGTCAGATTTGTCTCTTTATGGAATCATGCAATTTTAGAATTTACATCTGCCATGACTGAAGGCTGTAAAGTGTAGTCTCTCAACAAAAAAAAAAAAAACTCTCAACAAAAAAACTTTTAGCAAAATATACGAGTAATAGTTGCAATCTAGATGTTACTTTCAAGTGTAATTATACAGTGAATTATATTTATTAAATCTATGAGATAAGTGATAATGGATACCACTTCCATGTTGTAGCCCTACTGGCAAAGTCTTAAGTAGAACCGCACCTTCTGGAAGAGTCTGGTAACTGAAACATAATTATTTTGATCCTCTATCGACTGCAGTGCATATATTAGCAGGCATATTCTCTAGTGAATGGCAGCATAATGTAGAGAAAGAGGACTCTGGAGAACCATATGGAGCTCACTGTTTCCATAGCAACTTGAGCATACACTGAGAAGATCTGTTTCCATGACTATCCTCTTGTATAGTGTAATGGATTTGGTAAAATAAAGTAGCTGATTGTAAAATTCTCATCTTTGGGTCTTAATTGACTTTAGAGTTGCATGGAAAGGTTATCAACATAGGGTATTAATATAAACTCACCTTTGTTACTTAATACCAGTGTGGTTGTTTAAAAATCACATTTTGGATTCTAAAAATGAAGTCCTTATGTATAAGGCTTTGGACAATATCAGATGCTTAGCAAATATTTAGTTCCTTGTACACAGTTGAGGTTGTGGAATTTTTTTCATTACTATTTCAAATATTGTTTTTGTTTGTTTTTGTTTTGTTTTGTTTTGTTTGTGCTCCTCAGTTTTTTTGTCAACTTGACATAACCTAAGAAGTAGTTTCAAATGAGGGCTTGCCCAGATCTGATTAGCCTGCCCAGATCTGATTGGCTTGTGGCCCTATCTGTGGATTGGCTTTAACATTTTTTCCAACATTTGAAAAACTGGTGTATAATTTAATTAAAAAATTATAATTTATTTGTGAAATTGAATTAAAAAGGAATATATCAATTGTTTCTTTAGTCGGTGACCACTCCCTCTGTATACTTAAGAACTTTCATTGGACTTCTTTCCCTATAGGTACTGGATACTGTTGTTTTCTGGGTAGCACATCACTCTGATGTGGAACATAACACTCAAATATAAACTTCCACCCGTGAATGCACATAAAGTATATTTCCTGTAAAAATTCTGGTATATTATGATATCCAAAGAATCACCTGCTCTGGGTTTAATATTCTGGCTGACATTTTCTTGGCTGTGCTCCATCTAGAACAGATATTGCTAAGATAGAGTTCAGAAGCAGAATTATTTGTATTCTGGAAAAATCACTTTATTCTAACTGGAATTTGACATGCAATTATAAATGCAAGTAATCAACCGCAGCAGTCTTAGCTTGAATTATAATGTTGGTGACCACTATAAGTCAGAGATCCTTTTTTTTTTTTTTATTAACTTGAATATTTCTTATATACATTTCCGAAAAGTTATTCCCTTTCCCCGGTTTCGGGCAAACATCCCCTCCCCCTCCCTTCCTTATGGGTGTTCCTCCCCCACCTCCCCCATTGCCCCCCCTCCCCCAACAGTCTAGTTCACTGGGGTTCAGTCTTAGAGGACCCAGGGCTTCCCCTTCCACTGGTGCTCTTACTAGGATATTCATTGCCACTCTATGAGGTCAGAGTCCAGGGTCAGTCCATGTATAGTCTTTAGGTAGTGGCTTAGTCCCTGGAAGCTCTGGTTGCTTGGCATTGTTGTACATATGGGGTCTCGAGCCCCTTCAAGCTCTTCCAGTTCTTTCAGAGATCCTTTCATATTGCTTACATTTACCATTATTACAAACTGCAGTGCTTTATCAGATCATCGCAGTCCTTGTTATTTATAAGAAACAGGAATTTTGCTTTGTCACTAATATATTTTCAAATATTTCAAAATTATAACTCATACTAGCCAGTTTTTATTCCACTCTTACCTGTTTTGACTGATACATTTAAAAATGACATTCAGTACATCATTTTACCAGGTGACCTTTCAACCTTAGATTAGATATAAGCTTCAGTGTGGGGGTGGACATGTGAATGGTATTTGCATCAAAGATAACAGGGAAGAGACATCAGACTCTAATTCTTCAGAGGCATTTCCATGTATTTGGGGGAGAAAATGAAGGGAATTTGCCTTTCAGTTATTTAAACATACATAAACCGCAGAATGCACAGTTAATAGAAATAATCTAAACAGGGAAGTAAATAACATAGGTGGAACTCCTTGAAATTCAGCATACACAAAAGTATAGTTACAGAAAATAAAGAGATGACAGTTGGAATTATATGTGAAGTCTCAATAACAGATGTCTTTAATAATTAAACCAACAGGAAAACAAAACCCCAAACAACATAAAGAATCTCACACAAGAGAAGAGGAGGAGAAAGAGGAGGAAGTAGAGGAGGAAGAGGAGGAGGAGGAGGAAAGGAGGAGAGGGCATAAAAAAGACATTTAGAAATATCAGACAAAATATTGAAAGGATAGTGACAGCATCTTGAAGAAATTCAGGGACAAAATAAATGTTACTAAATGACATTACACAAGAAGATACACAAGTTCAGTGAGTGCCACCCGTGGGAAACTGCCACTCTACACTCCAGCAGCCAGAAAACATACCACTCAAATTTTACAAAGATGTTAAGTACAATCTTCGTATGAAGAACAGAAATTTTTTCTTGCTGGTAGAAATAAATTATATGGAACATTTAAGAGAGGTATCAGAAAGAAGTCCGATAACAGAAATTTATACTGATGCCACAAAAGTGAAGAGTACTACAAATGATAAAGGTTAAGATAAAAGTCATTTCTCATATTAGTAAAAGTTTCTTTATAAAATAGAAGAGCGACAATGTGTTAGTATAAAATGTTGAAAAGATTCAATTAAATAGAGACAATCTGTTTGTAGACAAAAGATCCAATATTATGAAACAGGTAGTTTTCTTTCAGCTTTAAGCATAAAAATTGAGTCAAAGTGTCTAGATTCTTCATCATTTCAAATTAGTTTAATTCTAAGCTATAAATAGCGGTCATAATTTCAACACTCAATAACATTATGAAGACAATGAGCCTAGGTACTATCCTGAACAGAATGACGAGTGATAGAAGTTTGCACACAGGAGTGCAAGTATGTAGAGAAGAGATTCTGGGAGAACATGGTACGAAACTGAATATTTGAAACCTGAAGACAAGACCAGTTTTAAATATGCAAAATAAAGTATTATGATATACCCAGTTCTGGGTATTTTGTAAAGGAAGTTCTAGACACACTCAGTTTTTTTGTGAGGTACTAATAAAGGTAGATTCTAGAATGGTTGCTGTCATTGTGCTCATCAATGTTAACGAGGAACTTGAATCATCACAGAGTTTTAAGAAATGTATCAGTACAGATTCAATGGAAGAAATAGTCTAACAATTCACTATGATTCTCAACCATTATTTTCATGAAAGTGTGTATCACCTTAACAAATATTTTAACTTTAAAAACATGTGTTTCTTGACATTGCTACCCATGCTATTTGGATAAGTACATGACTTTGGTAGAGTTGGTTAGCAGTCAATGGCTCTACTGGACAGTTGTTACATTTAGATAGTAGGCCCTATTGGAAAGAAGCTAGATTACTGAAAGTAATATTGGGACCCATTTTCTATTGTTCCTTTCTTGCCCTTGCACTTTGGTTAGATGCTTCATGATGTGATGCCCTTCTCACCTCATGTGCAAAAACAGCACAGACTAATACCTTAATAAAAACTTTTTTCCTTATGAACTGTTGATCTGTGTTTGTACAAGTGATGAGAAGTTAATACCCATCTTAATTAGGGTTCCTATTCCTATTGGTGATAAAGCACCAGGATCAAAACTAACTTGGGGAGGAAGAATTTATTTGCTTCACTTTCTTACCACAGTCTATCATGTGAGGAATTGAAGGTAGGAGCTCAAGCAGGTTAAGAACTTGGAAGCAGGACCCAATGAACAGGCAATGAAGGAGTGCTGCTTACTCGCTTGCTCTCCATCCCTTGCACAGCCTTTTGTTTTACAGCGCCCAGGATTACTAGTCCCAGGGAACTGGCAGCACAATCCCTAGTTAAGAAAATTTACCACAGGGCTATTTGATGGAAGCGTTTTCTCAACTGAGAGTACATCTTTACAAATAACTAACATATGTCAAGTTCAATTAAAACTACCTAGTACGACACCACTATAGTTTCATTAAACTAAAGAAAAAGTAATAAATCTATTTGATAATTAAAATTTCATACCACCAGGGAAAGGAATTTTGCATGTTGTGGGCAAGGTTCAACATAGCAAAATATGTTATGAAATATGTAATAATGGCTTATTTCAAAGTAAGAACTGGTCATCAGTCTCTTTTCTGACCTTGGTTTGACAGGGCCATCTTTTAAATGCATAAGAAACTTTACTTTTATCATAGCCTAAAATTAGGTTGAGTCTTCTGTATAATTAATTTGATAGTGAAGGTAGTTAAGTGACCAAATATTATCACATTAATGGCAATGTCTTTTATGTTCCCCTCTAGTGACTTTTGGTGTAACTTTGTGAACCTGGGTTCATCAGTTCATGAGATAAGGCAGGAACAGTTAAAATTATGTAAAAACACTTTCAATAAACCTCCTTATCCCAGCTCCTTTATGGTTTTTAGATGTATGACTGCCAATTAATCTCAAATGTCAAAATGTCCTTATTTATAGAAACAAGACTGGATACTTTTATCATTATATTTTGCAAGAAGAATGACTTGTAAGAGCTAAATATAGTCAATGCCTATAATGAATAAAGATGACAAACTTTGAGGAAACCAGGATATCAGAAGGGACTAACCTAATGCTGAATGTAAGATTCTAATTAATGCATGTCTATATGAAGTCATTTTATAGTAGAGAAAATTAGTATGCAAGTGAGAAATATTTTGCTTCTTTATTTCTCTTTCTTGTATCTTCAGATTCAGCTGTAACCTCTAATTAATGATACGCAAGATTCTTAAAGGGGAAAATTTTAATTATCCATCTCATGAAGCCATGACTTCAGCAGGATACATCCACTGCTACAATACCGGCATGGCGTTAGGGGAATATCAACCACTTGAACAGTTTTTATTTAAAGCCCACTCCACGAGATGGTTTCCATACCTGACACTGTTAAAGTGGCAAGCCTAGATAGGATGTTGAACCTAGGGCAATATCTACCATTATTATTCTGATAGATGAATATAGCGGTAACATGGTAACTAATGGCACCTTTAGATACCCAGAAGCCTCTCTATCACTAAATCTCATCTCGTCAAAGAAGCTTCTTACAGTAGATAGAAATTAACACAGAGATCCACAAGTGGACAGCACACAAAGGGTGTGAGACTTTGGAGCACAGAGCCCTGAATAGGAAGTCATCATCAAATACCTCCTCTAAAGGCTCAGGAATCAGTGAGAAAGAAACAGAAGGAAGACTGTAAGAATTAGAGGTGGTAGATGACGCAAAGGAAACAAGTTTCTTGTTTCTCTAGACAGTACCGGGCTGATACACATGTGAAGCCACAGAGAATATAACATCATGAATAAGACCTGAACAAAAACAAGTCAGATGAATTCAACATAGAAGAGGTCAAGTGACCACAGAGTCTGAAACCTAACCATAACGTTATCTCCAATTGATAGCTGCTGGAAGAAGAAAAGTCTATTTGTAATGGAGTATCACTGGGTATACTAACCACACAGAGGGCAGACTTCATCCTTAGGAGTAGCTGGATAACACAAATTACAATCCATATATTGTTTGTTGTATTTTTATAGTTGGTTTTGATGAGAGAGAGAGAGAGAGAGAGAGAGAGAGAGAGAGAGAGAGAGAGAGAGAGAGAGAGTTGTGTAGATTGGTGGGTGGGGGAAATACTTGAGAGGAAGTGGGGAAGGAGAAAGAATATATTAAAATATATTATGTATTATGTGATACTTTCAAAGAATACATAAAATCATAAAGGAATTCTGTGCTGGCAAAATTCCTCAGTTGTTATAGTGTTTGCCCAGCATGCAAGAATTCCTGAGTTCAGTTCAAAGTATGGCCGTGCATAACTCTAATACCAGAACCTAATAGGTGAGAGAAGGAAGAGATGTTCAAAACTATTTCGGCTATAGAATGAATAAACTCCCTTCTGAAAAGTTTGGAGGGAAAAAGCCAGAAAAAAAATTGGTCAGCATATTTTTAAACTTGAGAGTAAGTGTGCACAAGTAAGTAGATATTGAGCTTTCAGTTAAACTTAACTATAAAGTTCACATGTATTCTCCTTCATGGCATGTTTATTCTACAAGATCTATGCAGTGCGGAAGAAGAAACCTTGAAGCATATATATATTTAAGTCATGAAATCTGGAACTATGTAAAGTTTATTTGTAAGTCTAGGAATAGAAATCACTTTAAAATTCCATCTTCCCATACACCACAACAATTAAATACCATGACAGCTATTTTGAGGTTTATAAAAAGAATATATATTTATGTGTGTATGTGTACTATGGAAGTGTTCTCTCTCTCTCTCTCTCTCTCTCTCTCTCTCTCTCTCTCTCTGTGTGTGTGTGTGTGTGTGTGTGTGTGTGTGTGTGACAGAGACCATAGGAAGATGAGGGATCTCCTGGAGTTGCAGAAATAGACAGTTATGAGCCATCTATCATTGGTCCTGGGAACTAAATTTAAGCCCGCTGGAAGAGGAAGAAGTGCTCTTAACCTCTGAGCCATTATTCCAGCCTTCTCCATAAAACTTAATGTTGCTGAGACTGCTCTTAGAAAATAATGAAATGAAAAAAACATCTTTATTATTTTTGTATCTATTATAAATAGATTATTCATGGAGTATTTATTTTTGACTGACTCTTTATGTTTTAACAAAATTTCACAGGATACTTTAGTTATTTGACAGTATACCTAGAAGGAAAACAAAACCAAATGTAGTGACAGAGCATCTCCACCTGTAAACTCTGAATGTCAAATACAAACCCAGCAGGCATTAACATGTCCATTCCCCCTTTTTTTCTTCCCTAATTTTAGACTTATGAAAAGAGAAAATAGGATGAATTGTATGAAAGAAAAATGCCAAAATGTTGCAACACACTTCAGAGAAAAGATTTTAAATGAGTCTTTCAGAAACTGGAACCAGGAAACATTGGAAGATATGTCATGATAAAAGCACAAAATGAAATCAGTGTTCACGTCAGCTTTTCTTGTATTATCTTTTCTTTTTTGTGTCGAATAACTAAAGGCAGGTAACTTAGCTTGTACATGATGAAGAAAACAGCCCTGTCTTAGTTATGGCTTTATCACTGTGTCGAGATACCATGGACACCATGGAAACTCTTATCTGAAGACAGAGAAAGGGGACTGTTTACCATACTGTGTATAGCCTGATTTTATATGAGCTCAAAGCCCACCTCCACAATGACACATTTCTTCCATCAAGGCCACATACTGCTACTCCTTAAAAGGTAAGAATTGAAACACATTAATCTATGAGAAGGATGGGGAATTTCTATTCAAATCACCACATTTCATTCCCTGGCCCCTATATGCTTGTAGCCAAACATAATGCAAAAATGCATTTAATCCAATTTCAAAATCTTAAAGAAAATTCAAGCTTCATCTTCACTGCTTCTAGCAATGGCCTCTCTGAAACTCCATGTAGTGATACTGCTGACACATACCTGGCCTTGGTGGCTTTCCTTAGTCATGGAGGGAAATTTCATACCCCCTTTCTTCTATTCTTGACTCTAAAGACAGAAACTTGTGGCCAAAGCTGCCAAGTTTCGCTGATTGCTGGAGCTGGAACATGGTCCCCTCAATCAATTACATCTTCAACAGCATATATTGACCATGATTTCTTTTGCTGCCCCTGCTTAGTTAACCTTGAAGTTAGAGATCTGCATGTCACTGTGTCTCTTGAGTATTGGGATTAAAACCATGTAACACCATACCTGCTCCTAAACTGTTCTTTAATTTTTTTTTTACAAGACGGACACTTAGCAGAAACTTTTCCTGATGTTATTGCTCCCTTAATTAATTTGTTTATCTCCTTGAACTCAGGATTTATCTTCATTCTCCTTCATGGTAACCCCCTTTCTCCTGGAACCATAGACTTTGTGTTTTCCTTGCTCAGTTTACTTTTCATAAGAATGAATACAGTAATTACAGTACAGAGTCTGTACTTAGTTGTTTTGAGATTTCCTTTGCCAATGCCATTAATCCAAATACCTTCAATTTAACCTTAGTCAAACATTTTGGACAAGATTAAAAAGTAGCAATATCCCAGAAAAACAGTCTCTATGCTGCATTCTAAAATTCTCCTCTTAAAGCTCTTGAGCGAAGCTCCTACAATTCAAATCACCCTTGTCTTTCATGCTCCTACTAGTATGGCCCATTAGCTATGTCTAAAGCAGCCTATTCATTTCCCGATCCAAAGTCCCAAAATCCAAATTACTCCAAACAAAACCATGACCAAGTTTATCCCAGCAATATCACAGTCACTGTTTGCAACTTCTGTCTTAGGGTTTTATTGCTATGAAAAGACATCATGACCATGGTGACTCTTACCTGCAGGCAGCAAAAGGAGACTGTGTACCACACTGGATGCCTCCACAGTAACATACTTCCTCTAACCTAATGGTGCCACTCCCTATGGACCAAGCATTCAAACACATTAATCTATAGGGGCCATTCCTATTCACACCACTGCAATTCCCTCAACTCTAGCTTTCAGCTCTGTCATGAGCAACTGAGAATATTTTTAGGAAGTAACAAACAATAAAATACAGGCCACATTGAGTCATATTATGATCTTCACATCACTCCAGTCATCACTGCACATATTAACTTTACCACAGAGATAATGAGAACAAAGAAGATATGTTCCTGCCTGTGCACCTTCTTATCCTCAATGCTTCGTTAGAAAATAAGGGAATGATTTACATGAAATACCTTTGAAATTTAACTCATACTGTGTAGTAGCATGGACTAACATTTGAGTACTGTAATAAGCACATGCTTGCTTAGTACAGTTACTCCTTCTCTATTGCAATTGACTGATGATGCCTGAAGACATCAATCGCTGGAGAGGAAGCTTGCAGGAAGTTTGAGATTTTACCTGCAAATTGGTCAGTGGAGTAATTTGCTTGTGTGCCCATGCCTGAGGTTGTAACCAGTCATACTCATTAATTAATTTGAATTTATGTATAAGTAGGCATGTAGCAAAAGGGTACTGCTTCTATTCAGAAAACCTGAGTAGCAGTTCAACTGTTAGTGTAACCTTAGAAAGAGAATTGTTATATCTCATTCAAAGTTCTGTGTGAGGTCAAGTAAAATAATCCATTGTAAAGGATAATCTTATCTATTTATTTCACTCAATAATGAAAAGTACATGTACATTATCAAGATAACAAAATATTCTGAATGAAAAGTATTGACTCATGTCTAGGCCTTGAAGTTTTGGCTGGGCCCAGTAACTTGTATTGAGTAAATTTTCCTAATAGTTTGCTAGACTGGCTGCTCTGAAATGTTCTTGAATTGATTTTGGCAACAAAAGGCAGAATGATAAAAAATGTGTTACTACCCTAAAACTTCTCTGTGAGACCTAAGGCCAGTCACTTAACCTCTGTAGGATAAGATTTTCATTTGAAGGAGCCTGAAGGGCTTGAAGATGACCTAATTCCTTCAAGTCATTGTTGGTATTGAAGTCTGGAAAGGCATACTCAGAGTTATCTCCAGACTCAGCATTTCCTCTCTGGATGTGGCTGAGAGCCCATACCTGGCTTCCCTGTCCAGTTCATCTTCACTTTCTATCAGGATTCTGACTTGTTTGTGCCTGGCTTAAAGAAATATGAGTAAATATTGAATCAGTTGAAAGTGTCCTTAAGCCAACCACTCTTTCCTTTTCTTGTTTTTCCTGTTTGTAGGACAGGTCTGTTATAAAGCATGTGTAGAGGTGAGAGGGTATTAGCAGTCTTGAGAAGCTATGATTTGAAAGATCTCAAGAAATAACTATTGTGTGTCTGAGAGGACCGTGATTTCTCAACCACCACAGTATTTTCAATTCAAATTCTTTTTCATGCTTGCATTGTATGTGTAGAACAAATATCCACACAGATACACACATGGACACATACACAGACAGACAGACAGACAGACAGACAGACTCTAATAGGCAGACAGATACAGGCACAGAGACAGACATACAGACAGACAGACACAGACAAAATCAGGCACAAATATAGACACAGACAGACAGACACACAAGAGACACAGACACACAACTAATGAGGTAGACCAGTAACCTGTAGACATGGAGGCACAGAAAGTGTTCCCATTAAGCAGTCTGCTGGCAGAAGCTCTCTTCTACAGAGGTGAGTTCTCTTTTTATTAAGGCTTTCCATTAATTGAATAAGGCACACTCCTATAATGAATATTCTGATTCATTCACATGTTAAAATTCAGGATTTCGCAGCAAAAACTTACATTCTCAGGTAAGTGGGAGGTAGAAATTTGGCTGAACAACTGAGTGAAAGCCTGCCACAAAGTCAAAATAAAAAAAGGGGTGTGGGGAGGATAAGAAAGGTACACAAAGACAAGCTCAAAGACCTCCGTCTCTCCCAACCCTCCATTCCCAATAAGGTGACACAGGAGAACACGCACAAGTAGAACAAGCGAGTAACAAATACAGTCAGAAACAGCAAGAATCGTGTTTGCTCAGATACCCAGGAACTGAGATCTAGTCAAGCTGGTACTATTACCACACAGCCTTCCTTTGATTGAGTGTTTTCTCTGGGATTCTGTTCTTTGTCCTTCAGCTACCTCTGAGGTATCTTTACCATAGGACAAGTGGGACTTTTTAATGTATATTGTTGCTTCTCAAAATCTTTCCATAACTCCAGTTTATAGTGTCCTGAATATTTACCCCTTAGAGGCTTTCAATTCCTTTTACCTTGAGTACCCTGCAAACAGCAAATTATTTTCCTCTTTCGTCTGCTGCTCTGTTTAATGATAACGTCATTCAACTTAGAAACCTTAGCGTCAAGTAGGTATTTTTCCTTCTTTTCTCTATTGAAAGTCAAACTCATTAACTGAGAGAAATTTATTATCTTCCTTATAGAAGTCAGGTCATGTTCTTCATATTGTACACACAATAACGAAGAGTACATAATACACACAATCGCCCAAATAATTTTAGCTGTGATAAATGCCAAGAAGGAAATAAACAGGGTGCTAGAAGATTGGAAAACTGAGGAATATCTTGCACTATGGAAGGATCAGGCCAATCTGGGAAGGCGATCCTGGAGTGAGCCAGACAGAGTAAAGAGTGGTGGAGAGAATAAGAGCAGAGGCGCTAGACTGACAGAGCAGATGCTAAAGATGCTTATCCACGGGTGAGGAGAATTTATTTTCACAATGACTCTTGGTTAGCATAACAGAGGTGGATACTACATTGCTGTATAAATTAATTATGTATTATATTATAATCATTTTATATTATTGTATAACCAGGGCTTGACAACTGCCTGTTCCATAAATGAATTCTTATGTGAACTGAGAAAATGGTGGTCAGAGAGAGTTTCTAGAGTTTAAATTCACTTATGATAAGTGGGCCAAGTGAGGACTTTGCTCTCTTCAGGTAACCTTGAAAACCACTGCCTGCAGCTGACATTTTACTGTTCTACCAGGAGTCAAAGAACCACCAATAAACTTCTAAAATATGTATAAATCCTGGCAAAGCACAGCGCAATGTTCTGATTTTGCTAGACTAGGAATTCCTTTTCAGTGTTTGGTTTAAACTGTCTTGATCACTTTGGAATATATTCACACTAAATAACCCTGGAGATTGATTAAAAGATTAAGCTTTTACTCTCTTAATTAATCTCAGCATTCACTTATTGCTTTATCTACTAAATGTAATGTAATTTGCTCAATCTACCAAAATATTTGCTTTAATCTAAATATGAAGAGGTTATGAATTTAAGAATTTATCTAGAGTTCAGAATTAACTTGATGGACTCTCCTCCTTCACCAACCCTGTAGAAAAAAGGGGGATCTAGTAGTTTATAATATAGCAAATCATGAAGATGAATCAAAATTTGCAGACTCCAAGAGGATTTTTTTCCCACATACCATGAATAACATTTACCATACAAAGAATCAGTTTATTTATAAGAATAGTAACATTGATTTTAAAATCTATCATATATTTACAGTATTGAAATATAAATTCAATATAAATTCTTTGTCAAAGAATTTGGACAAAGGTAAAATTTTTGAAATAGAACAGGGCATTCTAGATGGAAATATTCACTGGCAAGTGAGAGTGGAGGTGCTTGTGTTCTGTCTGTAGCTACTCCAGACCATGCAGCATCACAGATTCTGGCCCTCCTCTCCTATGTGATGTTTTTGTATGAAGCCTCACAGATGCCTAACTTGCTGAATTCAGTGACAAATGCTCAATAGCCTTCAATAAACAGCAGCTCATTTGACTCTTTTCACTATTATCTAACTTACTGGAGAATCCATTCAACATGGACTTTGTGTTGCATCCAAGTGTGTGTGCATGTACATGTATATGTGTGTATTTGTATGCAATTTGTATGCATATGTATGTATGTGCATATGTCTGTGTTTGTATGAGTGTGTGTCTTGCCGGTCTCTCTCTCTCTCTCTCCCCCCCCTCTGTATATGTGTGTATCTGTGTATGACTCTTATATCATATTCTCCCCTGGTCCTTTCTTACTCGGTTTCTGAATTCTGTAATGCTACAGGTTGAAGTCATACTGCTCTATCTTCTTGAACAACATGCATGATCATGTTCATTACCATCACTTTAAACATCATCTGTGCATCCAAGGCTACTTAAATGTCCTTGTAGTCCAGATCTTATTCAGGGCTTCAGTATCATTCAGGCAATTTTAATTGCCCTTCATTTATCTCCTCTTTCAAAGACTCAAGTTAATCTTATGATCTAATATGTTAATTACTCTTACTTCATTTTAGCGGTCCCCTGTCATAAAGCAACTGTCCCCTTTGCATGGCTCTCCTTGTTTCACTCTTGCAGTTCTTTGTCCTTAACAGAGAGACCGTTTAGAAATGTAGGTCATTGTTTAGTGGTTAAAACTCTTTTATTTGAACTTAGACTAAACCTAACGTTGTTACTTGGCTTCCTTGGTTCTATGTCCTTGTCCCTATCATTTTAAGAGCCTCACACTTTATCTAGTGTATTCTAATCCTGCTGGTCCGCCTTCCCTGACATTTTATAAATGCTAGGATGACTTGCTGCCCTAAATAGGCAATATCTCCCTAAATCTTTTTGACTTTCCTATGAGATACTCTACCTATAAAGTTCTTTCCACTTGCACTTAAAAACTGGTATCTAAATACATAAACTATCCATAAAAATATTTATATTTTAAAAAAGATTTTATATTTAAAATTGTAAATGCATGATTTTCCCCTTTTTCTTTTCCTCCTCTTATTCTTCCCATGAACTTCAGTTACCCTCTTTCATGGTTTTTTTTCTTTAATTGTTATATATGTATATTCCTAACTATATAACTATAACCTGTTCAGACTGTATACTGTTACCTATTATCTGTATGTATATGATCTTGGAGCTGACCACCTTTGATTTACTAAAAGTTTCTTTCGTTAAAAAGAGACATAGGAGTTTCCTCAAGTCCCAACCTCATATTCAAGTCTTTCTTTTAAGTCTCTATTTATGACTTTCGTTCATTTGAAATTAACCAGCTTGTTTATTACCTTTCTTTTCTAGCTATATTGTAAGCTTATTGATGTTAGAAATTGTAGTTTCAAAATGTGTTCTGCCTACAAGAAGTGTAAGGACAAAGATGGGCAGACACTTAGGGAATGGCCTACCAATGTCTAGGACAGTTTGAGACCTGTCCCATGGACACGGACCACTGCCAGACACCCGTAGTGATCCTCTGTTTTGCTTGCAGACAGGAGCCTAGCATGGCTATCCTCTGAGAGGCTCTACTCAGCAGCTGACTGAAACAGATGCAGAGACCCACAGGCAAACATTGGATGGAGCTTTGGGAGTCTTCTGGAAGAGCAGTGGGAAGGATTGAGAGACCCGGAAAGGATAGGAACTCCGCAGGAAGGCTGACAGAATCAACTAACATGGACTCTTAGGGGCTCCCAGAGACTGAACTACCAACCAAAGAGCAATCCTTGACTGGATCTAGCCCCCATCCCTGCACATATGTATCAGATGTGCAGCTTTGTTTTCATGTGGGTCCCACAACTTGAGCAGGAGTCCCTAAATCTGTTGCCTGCCTGTGGATCTATTGCCCTAACAGAGCTGCCTTATCTGGCCTCAAGTGAGAATGTGCCTTGTCCTGCAATGCCTTGATGTGCCAGGGTGAATTAGTACCCACACCTCCCTGCCTTCTCAGAGGGGCTGTGTGAGTGGGGACTGGAGGAGAGGGGGCTATAATTAGAATGTAAAGTGAATAAATAAATGAAAAAAAAGGAATGTATGGTTTCTTGAATTTTTTTTTATCAAAATTTTCTTAATTTGGTTTTGTTATACAGTACATGAATTAAAAATATGTTGACTAAGTTAATTTACATTACCTTTAACACAGAAAATAAAACAGTAATATAGTCTATCTATAAAGAAATTGACTAAGGGCTTTTCCAAGACAACCAACGATTTAAGTTTAGAACCAAAACTCAAAACATGTACTCTTTAAATATGATACATATTATGTCCATAACACACACACACACACACACCATTTCAATTGGTCAGGTTAAAATTCACAGAGGACTTCTATAGATTAGAACAGAGGTAGAAGGAACACCCATTCAGAGCCTGCCCCACATGTGGCCCATACATATACAGCCACTCAATTAGACAAGATGGATGAAGCAAAGAAGTGCAGGCCGACAGGAACCGGATGTAGATCTCTCCTGAGAGACACAGCCAGAATACAGCAAATACATAGCTGAATGCCATCATTAAACCACTGAACTGAGAACGGACCCCCTGCTGAAGGAATCAGAGAAAGGACTGAAAGAGCTTGAAGGGGCTTGAGACCCCATATGAACAACAATGCCAACCAACCAGAGCTTCCAGGACTAAGCCACTACCCAAAGACTATACATGGACTGACCCTGGGCTCCAACCTCATAGGTAGCAATGAATATCCTAGTAAGAGCACCAGTGGAAGGGGAAGCCCTTGGTCCTGCTAAGACTGAATCCCCAGTGAACGTGATTGTTGGGGGGAGGGCGGTAAAGGGGGAAAGGATGGGGAGGGGAACACACATAGAGAAGGGGACGGGGAGGGGTGGGGGGATGTCGGCCCGGAAACCGGGAAAGGGAATAACACTCGAAATGTAAATAAGAAGTACCCAAGTTAATAAAGATGAAAAAAATTAAAAAGAGATAAAAGAGTAATGATGATACTTATTATAACCATTTTCAGTTTATGAACTACTATGGTCCATATTATGAAAGAAATAATGGCCAAGAATTTTCTGATATCAATGACAGAAAACAAAGCACAGATGTAGAAGTTCCAGAGAACATGAAAAAGAACAAATCTCAAAACAGTTGATGCCAGGTGTATTAGAGGGTTTTCTGTTGGTGTGATAAAACACCATGAACAAGGCAACCTGTAGAAGAAAAAGTATGTTTGGTTAGGGCTTGTAATGATGGGGACAGTATGGCAACAAGTATCAGTCATGGCTGCTGGACATAGAAGCTGACGGCGCAGAACTCACATCTCCAACGGCAAACAGGAAGTAGAGAAAGTAAACAGGGAATTAGACATGGCTTTTGAAATCTCACTGCCTACCCCAACAAGGACACACCTAAACTTACATGAATAATGCCAACAACGAGGGGCCGAGTATTAAAATATGCCTGAGACTGTGCAGAACACCTCATTTAAATTACTACATTAAGGCACATTAATTTAAAATGTAGAACTGGAGATATGTATGAAATATTAATTGTGAAAGAGGATGGGAAATTTTTCTTACATATAGCTTAAGAACCATAGCATCCACTAGTGAGAAATTAATGTGAACTGATTTCCGAGGTTGCTGTAACAAAAAAAATTATAACAAAAGAGCGGGATTTATTCTTGTCCTAGTGTGAAGTCTAGAACTCTGAAGTCCAGAGGTGGTTGGGACCACGTTTCTTTTGAGTTCTAATCTATATCACTATAAAATCCTTTTCTGTACTCATATGGACTTTCTCATGTATCTTTAGTAATATGGCTGAGTATCACCATATTACTTCCTTTATCGGGGCCCAGGTGACAGAATTTGGAGGGCATTATATTTCAAGGTGACATCTTATCTTGATTCAGCTGAAGGTTCCTATTCCCCAATAGCATTATTTCTCAAATACTGTGTATTAGAATGCCCACACATCACACTGTGTGGATATTTTTACTTAATGTATAACACATTAGAACCAAGAAAAGGATGGAATATAATAAATTTTGAAATAAACAAGTCACTAACTTATAATTTTACACACACACACACACACAGAGAGTGAGGGGTTCATACAGCAAATTCTCTTTGTCTTAGAAAGGCATCTTTGAGTCTCTCTGTGTTTCTTGGTGAGTGTTGTAATACTGTACTGTACTGTATTGTTTACCAAGAGTGTCTTTTCATTTGAGCCACTTCTTACAATTGTTTACAGTAAAGATAAACTAGGAAAGTGAGGAAAAGTATACCATTTTACCACAACTCTCAGCTGCTGTTTACCTGAATAAAGACTAGCCTTGATTACCTCTTCTGCAAAGACAATAAGTTTTTTAATCCAAGCTTCCTGTCTGTGGTACCCTCTACATGTACAGCCTCTACTTCTCTCTTTCTATTTTGAGAAATTTGGGCTTCAGGGAACCATACCACTGTGCTGGACAAATTTCTACAGTGTTTGTTATAATCATTTCATTTTCTGTCTTGTCTATAAGCTTCCACATGGCATTGGACATGTAGCATACTAAATTGTGTTGGTAGAAATTATGTTTTTAATGTCATCATGTTCATCCCAGTAGCATAAAAAAATCTCAATGAAAGAATCAATCCCCAATTCTCTCTTCTCTTCTGAAACTGATTATACATGTATTAGATTTTGTACTGTATACTTTTATGCTTTAATTTTGGTGTTATTGTATTATTATAACTATTACTATTATTATTATCATCCAGAATATTGAATATAGGGACCCCTGGTTTCTTCAGTTATTTGAAAAGCTCTTATTTTGTCTTTTGTTTTGCTGAGTCTATTTATGTTATTCAATATTTAACAGTTGTTTGTATTGTGTTTCTTTGAATTGATGATTTTGTAATATCAATAATTTCATGTTTTTATAGAAATCCTATTGGTGCTATTTTCAAAGCCAACAGAACATTTTGTAAAATGCTTTCATTCATTTTTTTAGATTTTGAACGTTGTCTTTTAATTCCTGAAGTATTTTGACTATACTTTACATTTGATAATTCTGACAACTTAATTCTCTGAGATTTTACTGCACGTCTTATCTTTGTTTGTTTTGTATTTTTAAAGTATCTATTAAGCCGGCCTGGTTTGTGAACATATCTGAGATTATTTCTTTAGAAGGTATTTAAAGACATTTCAGTCATTAACACACAGCAGCTGCATCGAAACAAATTTATTGTAAAATTCCAAAGATTCTTCCCATCCAAGCCATCTGCTTAGATATCAGGTACAGAATCTAGAAGAAGATGAAAATGTTTCCTCTAGCATAACATTTCTAGTACATGGAAAAAATTTTCAAAGGTCACCATGCCATTGAGATTGCATCTTTGAAACATTCCTCCTTTGGAACTGTGCGGGATTCCACCTTAGTCTGGCTCAAATAGTTTCTTGCTCATTTACAGGTAGTTGTACTATGATCTTGTTTTTTCTTTGAGTATATACATATACATTTAATATATGTAGATAATATATTCTTGATTTTATATAACATTTATAATCTTTTGTAATATGCATATTTAAAATATTCAAGCTGCATAATTTATTTCCTTGTTTACACTAACATAAGCTCATCAGGCAAGTAGAACTTTCAGTCTTTCCATTTTCTTATGGTTTTGTTTGGATTGTTTGAAACTAATAATGTCGCTGTGAACATTTCCTATGTCTTTCTTGGCCATTTGAGTGGAGTTCTGCTAGAAGAGTTACTGGAACATAGGAAAGCATAAGTTTTCTTGCCAGACACTGCCAAGCACTACTCTCTCCAGAAGCATTTGTGAATATTATTTATTCCACATCTTTGCTTTCACTTGGCACTGATGGTATATTACACATGGGCCATTATAGTGTGCATGGTTGTATTTCATCATGCACTTAGTTTGCAGGCTTTTGACTATTAGTGACATCAAGTACCCTTTTAGACCCTTATCAATAAACACTTTTACGTTCTGAAAGTCACCTTTCAAGTGCTTTTCCCTTGAAACATTGCTTCGCTTCTTTTCAGTTGCTAACTTGCTGTTCTACCAACACTCTTAATATACATCCCTTTTCTGTGATTGGAAATGTATTCTCTTAGTTAATGGTTTCCTTTTCAGCTTCATAGAAGTATTTGACAATAATAGAAGCTGTTAATTTGATGTGGCCTAATTTGCCATTTTGTACTATTTCAGAAATCTTGAGATAGAAGTAACATTAGATGTATTTCCACATTACCACACGGCATTGTTTTATCCTTCACTTATTGATGAATAATCCACCATTTATTTTAAACTGGATGATATATTTTCTTCCCACAAAAGTATAAAATTAATATGACATTGTTTCATTTAAGGATCATCATCTTCCATGTTTCATAGAAAATTTCCCCTACAAAGGTAGAGCTGAGTCAGAACTTTCACTTCTGTTCTAAATGGGTTTGTCCGTTCTTGTACCAACACCATCATGCTTGATATGCTTGATTAAAGTATTAGTTAATAGGTAATCAAATACAGTTTACCCTTTAACTTTTTCTATATACTATTTAAGGAGGTTTTAATTTTATTCATTCCTTGTATTAAAATTATCTCACTAATTAAAAGTATTGTTACGATATTGATTTAAAATTTATTAAATTTTGAGGTCAGTTTGGAAAGATTTTATATCTTTACTGTATTGAATTTTCTAATCCCTGATCACAGCATATCCTTCTATTTAGGCCTTAGGAGCATAAGATGAATTGTGGCCTTCATATTCCATAAGATTCATGCAACAAATTGAAACTGGAAAAATATCCAAATAGCCAAAATAATTAACAAATAGTGGGAAATAGTTTAAAAATGAATTAATACTGGTAGTTGTTTCCAAGAGTTATTCAAAGGAGAAATGAAATAATGAGCAATTAGAGAGCATGAAGAAGGAAGTGGTGCTCTGATATGTGGAGGTAATTTTTAATCAACTTTAGACATTTCCAACTAACTTGAGAGGTGTTAACATTTAATCTATGAAAATAATATAATGAGGTTTATTTTAAAACTCAAATAAACTTAAAAGCAAAACACATATCAGAGAAACCAAAAATAGAATAACAATTTTTATTATTCAGTGTTTCAGACTAATTAAGAGAAAAGCTTACCTTGAAATCATAAGCATCTGAATAGTAGGCTACTCTTGAGACCAAGGTTTATTCTCTTTGGTGCATACGGTTATTTAAATCTGTTCTTTTCAACTTCTCATATACCTTCATTAAAGAATTAATGAGGCTTGCTGGTAATTAAGAGCATTCATTTATATAAGCACTTGTTTAAAAATACATAAATATGACTTTAGTTTTTTGGGAACCAATATTTTCCCTTATAATTTTAATTTGATTCAGCCATTGCTTTTTCACTGTATGGATACCTGCTTTAATTATCATAAAATTTTAAATTGCTATAACTCAAAATAGTTTCCAGTATAGTTAAAACAATTTTAACTATACTGAATAGTAATTAATTTATAATTAATATTTTCAAATAATATAATCTTCATCTAAAATGAAAAGAAATAGATTTCTAGAAATATATGTTTGCCATCCAGTTTTTGAAAAAATTGTTTGACATTGTCTTAATTTTTTATTGCTTAGGAAGAGACTCTATGACCAAGGCAACTTACAGAAAGAATCGCATATTGAAGCTTACAGTTTCAGAGGGTGAGTCTATGACTATCATGGTTATAATAACAGTTAGCCAGGAAGGTCTGGCACTAAAGCAGTCACTGAGAACTTACATCCTGATGCATAAGCTACTAGAATGACACTAGGAATTGAGGAATTGAGTGTGTTTGAAACCTTAAAGACTGCCCCAAGTGACACACCTTCTCTAACAAGGCCAAATCTCCTAATCCTTCTCAAACAGGCCAACAAACTGGGGGCCAAGCATTCAACCATATGACTAACCTTTGGGTCCATTCTTATTCAAACAGACATTGGCATAATAGTTATTATTGTTACAGACTTTTAGGTATGGAATTGATTTTGAGGTTAAATATTCAAGCCACATAGACATAAGTCTTTCCTTTAAAGTATACATTTATATTTATTTACTTAAGTCAAAAATATTGAAATTCTTTGCATACTGTATACTATTTTGAATATAGAAGATACCCGAATGGATGAAATAAAAATCTCCCTTTTGTCTTGGAGTTTAAATTCTAATGGAAATATATAATGCACAAGATAACTGTCTTAATTAAGGTTTTACTGCTGTGAACGAATATCACGACCATGTCAATTCTTATAAAGGACATTTAATTTGGGCTGTCTCACAGGTTAAGAGGTTCAGTCCAGTATCATCAAGGCAAGAGCATAGCAGTATCCAGCCACACATGGTGTAAGAGTAGCTGAGAGTTCTACATCTTCATATTAAGGTTGTTGGGAAAAGACTGACTTCCGGGCAGCTAGAATAAGTATCTTAAAATCCATGCTGACAGTGACATACCTACTCCAAGGCCACACCTCATAATAGTGTCACTCTCTGTATATCCAAACCACCACAATAACTAACTTATTAGCTGCAAGAAGTGTATATGTGTATACATATATGTATGTATATATTAATGTATGTATGTATACATGCATTTCTATAGATAACCATTTGTGTTTAACTAAGGTACACATTAATTAATATGAAACTATGCACCCTAGGTTTCATATGAACCTCATGATTCAATCCTGCTTATCAGTTATTTCCTACTCTAGAGATGGGAAACAAGGATGACAGGGCAGATGACTTACACAAGGTAGAATAGCCGTTTTTCTTTTAGTGGAAGTGACTCAGAGTTTATATGGTAGATCCATGATGTCAGAACACTAGACATTGTTTTAAATTTAAAATAATGTCAATGATCACAGTGGTTCTTTTGTTATCTTTAGAAGAAAAATGTTTACTCAAACCCACTGCAGTTGGACTACAGAATGCAGAAAAAAATGGTAGAATTTGAAAATGTTCATTTTCCAGGTCATGGTGTAGAAGAATTCATATCATTTCTGCTTACACCATGTTCATGGAAATTTAGTCAAAGGATCATACCCACTATATGAGAGAATGGGAAATAGTGCCATCAGTAATTGTATGTAACACATTCAAGGGTTGTATAATAAAATGCATATAAGAAAAATATTGTTACAAAATACAAAAATCATTAAAAATTACTATTATTTGAAGGAAGAATTGAAATACATCATGAAGATGATACAAGCAAAGTTCTTTGGTAATTAAAAGAGATAAAAGTTGTCTATGAAAACCTTAGATATACCATTATAAGTATTGAAGTTTGAATAAAATTTTTAAAGATTAAATTCAGACAAAAGTAAGAAAGGTACAAAGTAGAATTTTTGATAAACAAAACATCCAGTCTAGTGTTGAAACATTCTTTAAAAGTAGAAATATTAGCAGCCAGCCAAGAATTGCATTAACAGAGGTCATTCAATTTCAGGATATTCTCTATGTTATTATTAATGTATGGCATTGTAAATGCTGTTAGTTGGCTGTTAGTTGGAGTGTTTATTAGAAATTACTAGGCTATTATTCTTCAAAATATGTTTCCTTCTTATCTGTCTGTCTTTTACTTTTTTTTTTTTTTTTTTTTTTTTTTTTTTTGAGCTGGGGACCGAACCCACAGCCTTGCACTTCCTAGGCAAGCGCTCTACCACTGAGCTAAATCCCCAACCCCTACCTTTTATTTTTAACTTTTGTCATTTTTTTTTCAATCCTAAGTTCTCTGGAGGTAAGAGGAGAACAAATTTAGACCCAGTGTGGGTTACAGTAACCAAATGAGACCTCCCTCTCTCAATATAATATGTTAAAAATACTAAGATATGAATTTCAGTTATAGACCACTTAATTAGCATGCATAAAACACAGAATTTACATTTCAATTTGGAGACAAGCGAGGAAGGAAAGGGAAAGAAGGATGGAGTAAGTGAGCAAGAGAAAGACAGAGAGAGAGAGAGAGAGAGAGAGAGAGAGAGAGAGAGAGAGAGAGAGAGAGACCAGAACACTTTAATTTTGAGAGGTTGATAGTTGTGTTAGCGGTGAATTTTTTCTAACTACAGAAAGAAATCACTATTTAAAAATTGGATGTTTGGGACCACAAACTTTCTTTAAAATGCTTAATTTTCAAATAACAATGACAAGATTGGAAGTAAAAGGGCAGTAAATGACATTCACTATGACATCAATCAATTGACATTAATTCTGAGTGGATTCAGATGAACTATAAGAAATACTTCAAGAAAACTACTGTGAACCATGTTTTATTTTAAAATATACTTAAAGACTTCATGGAAAGTATGTCACTGATTTTAAAAAATCAGAAACTCTTAATAAAAAATAAAATGAAACATATGTAAATTGTTAGTGCCAAATTGTAGAACTGGGGTAGCAAAAGAAAGAAATCACAACCTGCATGCCAAGAGAAATCATCTAGTTTCAAGAACAGAGTCAAAATAAGTATCAAGAAAGAGAAGCAGGATGGATTTGACATCATCCTATGAAAATATTACATAACAATAATATAGGTAATTGGATTTCAAGAAACACTGGGAATGTCGAAGAAAGTCGTGAATCATTGTAAACAATAGACAGATTCATGAAACTTACAAATGCCAAAGGGAATTTGAATGATCATAGCCAAGGAATTAAACAAAACCATCTAGGACCTAAAATTGGACATAGAAATAACAAACAAACCACAAAGAGAGACATCCCTGAAGATAGAAAACCTAGACAATATTGATGAAGCCAAGAAGTGCATGGTGAAAGGAGCCTGATATAGCTGTCTACTGAGAGGTACAGACAGAGCATGTCAAATACAAAGGCGAATGCTAGCAGCAAGCCATTGAACTGAGAACAGGATTGAAGGAACTGAAGGGGCTTGCAACCCCATAAGAACAACAATACCAACTAACCAGAGCTCCCAGGGACTAACCCACTACCAAGAGTACAATGGGCAGACCCATGGTCCAGCTGCATTGTAGCAGGGGATGACCAAGAAGTATTGGGCACCAATTCGGAGAAGCCACTTGGTCGAGAACCTTTGGTCGACCATAAGAACAACAATACCAACTAAGGCTAGAACCCCAGTGTAGGGGAATGTCAGTGTTGGGGTGACAGAAAAGGTGGATGGCTGGGGATGGGGAATACTCTCATAGAGTAATGGGGAGGGGGAATGAGATGGGAAACTGGGAAAGGGAATAACATTTGAAATGTAAATTTAAAATATCCAATAAAGATAGATATGATCTTATGAAAAGTGTAAGAAAACCAGGAACAAGAGAAAAAAAAAAGAAAAAATATCATCCTGAATAAGGTAAACCAATCACAAAAGAATACACATGGTATACACTCACTGATTTTTCAGATATTAGCCCCAAAGATTGGAATACACAAGATACATTTCTCAAACCACATGAAGCTCAAGAAGAAAGAAGATTAAAATGTGGATGTTTCAGACTTTCTTAGAAGGGGGAACAAAATTACTCACAGAAAGAAATATGGAGAGAGCAAGTGTAGAGCGAGAATGAAGGAAAGACCATACAGAGACTGCCCCACCTTGGGATCCATCCCATATACATACAGACACCAAATCCAGACAATATTGCTGATACCAATAAGATCATGCTGACAGGAGCCTGATATAGCTGTCTCCTGAGAGGCTCTGCCAGAGATGCTTACAACCAACCACTGAACTGAAAACGGGGTCCCCAATGGAGGAGTTAGAGAAAGGACTGAAGGAGCTGAAGGATTTGCAACCCTATAAGAACAACAATATCAACCAACCAGACCCCCCCCCCAGAGTGCTTAGGAAATAAATTATCATTCCAAGAGACCAAAGGGATTGACCTATGGCTCCATCTTCATACATAGCAGAGGAAGGAGAGGCTCTTGGTGCTGTCAAGGCTGGATGTCTCACTGTACAGGAATGTCAGGGTGGGGAGGTGGGAGGGAGTATGTAGGTAGGTGAGGGAGCACCCTCAAAGAAGCAGGGGGAGGGGAATGGCATAGCAAGTTTCTGGAGGAGAAACTAGGAAATGGGATAATATTTAAAATGTAAATATTTCCAATAATTAATATTAATATTCCATTAATATTAATTCCAATAAAAGAAAAATAAACACAAAGAAGAAAAAAACTAAAAGACAAGAAAAATATGTGAATCGAGATAAAGGAGATAACTAAGAGATATAGTCAGAATATCCTGTGTATGAGGTATATCATACTTTTCATTATAGAAAAAGTGGAAAGAAGTGGAAAACAAGTTAATTGTGAACACAATCTCTTTAAAATAATTGAGAAATGTCATTAGATGATGCTACAAATGAGCATTGTAGAAAAATTATACTTCAGTATATATAAAATTAAAAGAGCAAATACTATAT